>NC_133381.1:5677979-5713144 GCF_049309525.1 Garra rufa | reverse complement strand
GTTTTGAGCAGCATATCAGAATATTAGAGTAATTTCTGAAGGATCATAGGACTGGAGTAAAGATGGTAAAAATTCAGATTTAAAATCACAGAAATAAATTACATTTTGAAATATATTCAAATAGAAAACAGTTATTTCAAGTATTAAAAATATTTCAGAATTTTACTGCTTTTGCTGTACTTTGAATCAAATAAATGCAGGCTTGGTGAGCAGAAGAGACTTCTTTAAAAAACTTTCAAAACCTTACTGTTACTTACAGTACAATTCCATATCATAAAATAATTTTTAATGAGCATAAATTATATGTTATCATTAACTGTAAAAAAAAAAAAAAAAAAAAATATATATATATATATATATATATATAATAGTGTATGTAGTTGTTAAAATGGGGAAAATACAAAATATTTGTAAAATTAAAGAATTTTATTTACATTTTAAAAGGATAAATGTCTGGTAACCATTTTGTACTCGTAAGAATATTTGTATTCTTATTTAATAATGTCAAAATATGGGGAAAAAATACAATAAATCAGCATAATGACACAAATACATTGTTGAAAAACACAGTTTTGAATACAATTTGAGTAATATTATTTTTTTTCCACATTGAAGTTGTGAGAGTCAGAACCGTCTTTTCGCAGATGGAATTAAAGAGAAAATATGCTTAATTTATATTAAACCATAAACTCACAATACTTCTTGGACTTCTTGATATTTCATGAGATTCAAAATTTTATATTATAATATTCAAATTCTGAAATGCTGATTTATTTTTGCCTTTGTCCTTTATATCTGCAGATTTCACAACAATCAAACAGTGTTTGACAGAATTCACACAGATATTCTCAATCTATAGAACATGCTTTGAATCTCAGCGTGTTGGACGATCCCTCCTGATTATTTTGAGGTCTGTCTGCCTCCCGCAGCTGCTGCGTTTGTCCTGTCAGCCACACTGAGAGTTTCTGCTCCTCTCACTCACTCTCTCACTGCTCCTGCTGGTAAGTGTTTCCTCATGTCTCCTTCGGAACTTTACTCAACATCTCATGCAACGTCTTCATAGTTTCTAAAATGTGAAATGGCTTGAATGCATGTTTAATTGTCACACGGTAAAGCTAAATGTATATAGATCAACATTAAGCATGAAAAGCATGTTTCAGTGTAACACAGCATACGCTTTTTTCTCTGTGCTAAAGTCTTGGGGGTCTGTTGAAAACATGACAATATCAGTGTGAGAGGAATGGAAAATACTCAAATGCATGAAGGTTCAGTGTAGGTCAGCTGAAAGGCAGAAAAAATGTTATGAAATGTAAAAACAGATTTAGAATTTTTTATTAAATGTACAGTGCATGTTTTACAGCACATCGTTTGAATACACATGAGCGCTGACATGCTGGAGAATAAACAGACAAGTTGACCATATTAAGAGTCTCTTGAAATAGACTCCAGGCCATGAACAGGTGCCATGTGCCATTCTTATGAAAGGGGGAGTTATCAGCCCGGACAGAGTAGCTAAATTTAACCAAGAGTCGCTCCGTAGCTCAGAGGACAAACAACCCCAACAGCTCTTTACAATAATTAAGAGCAATTACAACAGTCGTCACACATCATGATCTGTCATGATCACACTGTGTGCACTTTTAAACATATATGGGTGATTTGTTAAGTGATTCTAAAAAGTTTTATAGATTCCTTTAAAGCCTTAGTGATTCCTTTGGATTAGTTTTCACTAACTCTATATAACTAATGACGTTCATTCACAAACATTTTTTAAATGTTACTTGTTCAGGTTCACATTCAAAAGTAACATTCTAATAAGCTTTTCAGAATTATAAAATGGAATGTTTGTTAACATTCTAATAACAAAGAATGAAACATTTTTAAAACATTTAAAAAAACCTCATGATCTGATCGGACTGTGTGCACTTTTAAACATATATGGGTGATTTTTTTAAGTGATTCTAAAAAGTTTTAAAGATTCCTTTAAAGCTTGAGTTTTAAAGTTTAATGCTTAGTTTTGAATTATTTATTAATAGTGATGCAATTCATGATACAAACTGTGATACAATATCTTTGGGTATTTTTTGTATACAATTTGTTTCATAAATTGCTGTCCCTACCATTGCATGTCATTAGCATCCCATTTATAACAGGGGACGCTCTCAGAAAGTTCTGGCAAGGGTCTCTCAAAGATACACTACCAGTCAAAAGTTTGTGCACAGTAAGATTTTTAATGTTTTTTAAAGAAGTCTCTTTTGCACACCAAGCCTGCATTTATTTGATGCAAAGTACAGCAAAACAGTAACATTTTAAAATATATTTACTATTTAAAAATAACCGTTTTTTATTTTAACATATTTTAAAATGTAATTTATTCCTGATTTCAAAGCTGAATTTTTAGCCTCATTACCACAGTGACATGATCCTTCAGAAATCATTTTAAAATTCAGATTTGCTGCTAAAAAACATTTATTATGTTGAAAACATCTGAGTTCTGACAGTTCAAAAGAACAGCATTTATCTGAAATAACTTTTGATCAATTTAAAGCATCCTTGCTGAATAAAAGTATTAATTTCTTTAAAATGCAGGCTTGGTGAGCAGAAGAGATTTCTTTAAAACACATTAATAATCTTACTGTCTAAAAACTTTTGACTGGTAGTGTTGTTCAAAGTTATGTGGTTTTTAATAACATTCTCAAACATTCGCACAAAACTGCATTTACATAATTCATGTAATGTTTCTTATAAAATGTTTTAGTTGGATGTTCATCTCATCATGTTACTTGTTTTAGAATGTTCAGATTCACATTGAAAAGTAACATTCTCGTAACCTTTCCAAAATTATAAAATGGAATGTTTGTTAACATTCTAATAACTAAGAATAAAATAATATTTTTTAAACATTTGAAAAATAACTCACAGAACATTTACTAATAATGTTTTCATAGCTTTAAAAATGTTCTTAAAACATATTTTGTTAGCTGGGATCATGCCTAACATTTTAGATTTCAGTGATTTCAAAGATGAATTTCAGTGATTATTCCCCACAATTTAAAATTTTTTGATTTTTTAAAAAATATTTTATGAATCAAAGTAGACTAATCATTTTTTTTTCTCTAAATACTGAAAAATCATTACCATCACACCAAACAATATCAAAACGTAAAAGTTTTAAAATAAGATGAATGTGTTTGAAGAAGTTTAATTTTTCAAATATATATATATATATATATATATATGTATATGTGTATATATATATATATATATATATATATATATATATATATATTGTTTAAATGTAAATAAAACAAAGATTACTGGAGTAATGGACCATTTTAATCTTGCTTCAACAATTCCAGTTTATTTCAATGTGTTACTTGCTGTTTCTTTGTAATTATTTTTGAAATTCACTAGCAAGAAAAAATCTGGAATCTGAGGTTGCAAAAAAATCGAAATACTGAGAAAATTGCCTTTAAAGTTGTCCAAATGAAGTTCTTAACGATGCATATTACTAATCAAAAATTAAGTTTTGATATATTTATGGTAAGAAATGTACAGAATATATTCATGGAACATGATCTTTACTTAATATCCTAATGATTTTTGGCATAAAAGAAAATTTGATAATTTTGACCCATGCAATGTATTTCTAGCTATTTCTATAAATATACCTTAAGACTGCTTTTGTGGTCCAGGGTCACATATAATATAAAATAGAATCGTATAATATAATATAAAACAGTGTAATAGTAAATAATATAAAAGAATCACCCATATACTGCTAACATTTATTCAAAGTCAAAACTTGGTGGTCAAATTTAAAAGCGAATTCATCCTGTAATCTGTGACTGACTCTGGCCTTTCTGAAAAGTAGATTTCCATCAGAATGGAGAGCTGTTCCCAGTCTACAAATGGTGACACCAAGGCTGAAGTCACCCATGACCTCACCGAAGATCTGAGTCAGCAGCTGGAGGACATTATCAGCACCTTTCAGGTCACCGAACAGCCAAGTGAGACTGAGGATGTTGAAGAAGAGGCCGTTCCGGACAAGACCAAAGAACAGAAAATGGAGAAGAAGATGCTTAAAGGCCTCGGTGAGTCACATGTGAGATATTTAACCCTATGTTACTCCATTTGAAATGTGATTAGTGATTAAATCAAGTTTTTAATCTTTAAACGGAGTGCTATCAACGGCTTAATGCTGTCAAACTGTGTGACCAAAGAACATTGTGTCAATAATTGCAGGGAAGGAAGCCATGCTGCTCATGCAGAGTCTGAATAAACTCGGGAGTCCTGAGCAGAAACTGGAGGCTCTCATCAAAAAACATGCTGAACTGGTGAGTACATCAACAATGTTATGCCTTTGAATGAAAAAAAGACATTTATTAACAAGCTACCTCCTTAAAAATAGTAGTTAAATGAAAATAGGTAAATATTCACACATGCATTTCAAAAATCAGCCCCCTCTTTTTTTGTGAAAACATTTTAAGTTTATTAAGAAACAAAAACTTTGCAGAACTTTTTCAGAACTTGCCTTCTGTGTTCAAAATATTTTATTTCAGTACAGTTTTGCTTTGGATTGTCCCATATTTAGTACATTTCCAATAAATCATTTAAATAAACAAGTATTTCTTTATATAATACATATATAACGAATGTATTAAATACTGAGCGGAAACACCAACTGTGCTTTTTTTTTCTTAGATAAATTCTTCATTTAATTTCCACTTATTTATCCAATTATTTTTCTCTTTTTTTTCTCCATTTTTATTTTTTTTGCTTTTTGTATTTGTTTATTTATTTATTTTTATTTTTTTGTTTATATATATATATATATATATATTTTTTTTTTTTCGTATACATTAAATTTTTTCCCTCTTTTTACCCTTTTTTTCTTTTTTTCCCCCTCCTTCCCTATTCTAAACATTCTAGACTTATGTCTGTTTATATGCTTAAGTATATTAAGCATATTTAAAAAAACAGAAAGACCTTGCAGTCTTCTATGAAAGAAAAACTTTATTTCAGCACAGTTTTGTTTAGGGTTGTTCTATATTAGGTTCTATTGTAAATTTCCATTTAATCATCTTTAAAATAATAATAATAATAAAAAAATAAATACAAAAACTTACTGAGGCTCTCATCAAAAAACACACTGAACTGATAAAGACAATCAGCGTTCCGTTTTTGTTTTCATAAAAAAAATTGAACTTCTCTACCTTTGCAAAATTAAAAAACTTAAATAAACCTATATATTTAAATAATAGTAAAATAAATAAATAAATAAATAACAAAATAAACAAACATAAATTATCAAAGTATAATCAAAGTTAGGGAAAAAAAAAATATATATATATTATATATATACACACACACACACAAAATCTAAGAATGGTCTTTCCAGCTTGGTATATTGAGATGCTTTTATATCTCACTGTTTTTATATTTCTGTAAATCATAATTAAATTATGTGTACATGTAACCTGCAGTTGGAAGAGCACCGCTCGGACCAGAAACAGCTGAAGGTCCTGCAGAAGAAATTTCTCCAAGTGCTGAAGGAGAAGGATCAGCTTCAGAGCGAACACAGCCGAGCCGTTCTGGCCCGCAGCAAACTAGAAGGCCTGTGCAGAGAGCTGCAAAGACACAACAAGACGTTAAAGGTGAAAATATCATCTCATCTAGTCAATATTAAAAAGACAAACTTGTGTTAGTACACACAAATAATGGTTCAATGTTAATATTTGCTTTGAAATTGCCCTTTCGTTTAACAATGCTAAATAACAGTACACTGAAAAAAACTGAACTGGATGAAAACCCTGGACTACGAAACAGTCTTAAGTAGCACAGGTATATTTGTATTTCTTTTATGCGAAAAATCATTAGGATATTAAGTAAAGATCATGTTTTGTGTTGATATTTTGTGAATTTCCTATCGTAAATATATCAAAACTTATTTTTGGATTAGTAATATGCATTGCTAAGAACTTAATTTGGACAACTTTAAAAGGAATTTTCTCAATATTTTGCACATTCCAGCTTTTCAAATACTTGTATCTCAGCTAAATATTGTCCTATCCTAACAACCCATACATAAACAGAAAGCTTATTCAGCTTTCAGATGATGTATAAATCTCAATTTTTAAAAATTGATCCTTATGATTGGTTTTGTGGTCCAGGGTCACAAATAATAAATAAAAACTCCTGAACAAATTAGCAAGTAATACATTGAATTAAACATGACATTTTGAAGTAGAATAACTTCATACTCCAGTAATAAAAACATTTTTTACAGTGTAAATGGTTTATATTTTGTCCTGTACAAACCATGGCATTATGATAAAGTTATTTTTACTAAAACTATAAAACATTGACACACAACTCATATCCATCATCATGCTTTTGGTGCAGGAGGAAACTCTACAGCGGTGCCGTGAAGATGATCTGAAGCGGAAGGAAATCACAACGCATTTCCAGAGCACGCTGACAGACATCCAGGCCCAGATCGAGGAGCACAGCAGCCGAAACAACAAACTGTGCCAGGAGAACAGCGACCTGGCTGAGAAACTCAAGGACCTCATATCTAAATACGACCAGCGAGAGGCGGTAAGAGGAACCTACAGGAAGTTACTTCGGTTTGACCTGAGATCATATTATTTAAACCATGATTTGTTATCTTTGTTATTTTTTTATTTGTAAAAAATAATAATTATTATTATTATATTTTTTATCTCCATATGTGATGCGATCTAGGAAAACCCAACACATGGTGAAATTTGACCTTTTTTAGGTTTTGATACGATATTCAAGCCCATTCCAAAACTGTTTTTATTTTGTCCATAGCTTGAACGTAACAAAAGTAATGCAATCTTAAATTGGCTGATAGCTATGATATTCAAGAATGGATTTAAAGTGAGACAGGTTTTACTTTATGGGTTTAACAAGAGCTGTCTGTCAAGTCAGGAACGCTATACTGCATCGTTACACAAACAGACTAACGTCTGTTTTCTGTTGTTTATCATGGGCATAGTCTCTGAACTTTTGATCATGTTTAGAAAGCACGAAAAGTGTACCTTGTAACTGTTCTCGCACCTTTACATATAACAGACTGTCCTCGGACTCCTCCTCTCTAGTAACTTCATCATTAAATCCTTCATCTCTGGATGTGAAGTTGTCCATTATAACATCGTTAAGGGCACTGACATCACCAAGATTCAGCAGATTAATAAATATTAATATTAATAAATAAATAAATAAAAACTTTCGCAGCACATTCTTAACATAAGACACAATCATCTCTCCTTGCTGCAATAAATCTCTATTTTTCTGCACTAAACAAATTAATTTTGCCAAGATATTTTCGGAGATGATAGACAAGATGTTATAGAATAATAATTGAATAATTGAAACCTAATTTTGATTAAAAAAAATATATTTTTCCCGAATTTCCTTAAAATGTCCTAGCGGGTTTTCCCAGATCGCATTTTTTTTCTCTCTTTTTTAATAGATATAAAAAAACAATAACAAGTAAAAAATGGAATATGTATAATATATATGTTCCATTTTTTACTTGTTATTGTTTTTTATATGTTTTTTTATTGATTTTAATTTCAGTATTAGTTATTTTATTACATTAAGGTAAACAAAATTAAATTTCTGCAAGATGTAGATGAGTCTATTTTTTATTGGAACAGATTTGGATTTAGCATGACATCACTTGCTCACCAATGGATCCTCTGCAGTGAATGGGTGCCGTCAGAATGACAGTCCAAACATGATGGATTTGTTTCTTAAACATGCAGCTTTTGGCTTCACAAGACATTAATTGATGGATTGGAGTGGTGTGGATTACTTGTGGATTATTGTGATGTTTTTATCAGCTGTTTGAACTCTCATTCTGACGGCACCCATTCACTGCAGAGGATTCATTGTTGAGCAAGTGATGTAATTCTAAATCCAAATCCAGATTCTCCAAATCTGTTCTGATAAAAAAACAAACTCAGCTACATCTTGAATGGCCTGAGAGTGAGTATATTTTTTAGCAAATTTAAATTTTTGGGCAAAATATTACTTTAAGGGGAGACACTGCAGGCACCTGTCAAGTTTCAGATTTCGGGCTTTTTGGTGTTTCATAAAGGTTTTTTTCAGACAAGTGCAACGAAAACACCCAAAAGACACTATTAAGTGTTTCTTTTATAGCACTTTATCTATTTGTGTCAATAGATTTCAATTATAATGAATATTTTTAAAGGCCGTTTTCTTAAAATTAGTTTTTTCTCCTGCACTGAGCCACAAATCTCCACTTCAGTAACACTTACACACATCAAACTTTACATTTTTATTCCTGTCTATATCCTGAAGGTTTTTACAGAGGGAATAGTTCATATATAATTTGCTTGATTTTATACAACATTTTATTTCCCTAAAAGAATACATTGTTTTCTGTCTAAGTTTTATCTGAATTATGGGGTGATACCCAAAATCCCCTCTGTAAAAACATAAATAAAATGCACAAGAATTTTGAAACTGACTTCATCCAGTGTTTAGATTTTTGTACTGGAAATGTTTGCACATTAGCACATATTTAATTAAATAATGCCTCATTTGCATATTTAAACCTAACATTTTAGTAAACTTAAGACTATTAGTTGTTTTTTTTACCCTATTGACCTGCAGTGTCTCATGTGGATAACAGTAAATACATTTAATAAAGACTGAAAAACGTATGTTTTTGGCCTTCATGCAGAATCTTGAAAAAGTGTTCAAGCACAGAGACCTGCAGCAGAAATTACTGGAGACAAAACTCTCACAGGCCAACATGATTCTCAAAGAAGCTGAGCAGAAACACAAGCTGGAGAAGGAACTTGTGAGTAAAACTTTGAATGATTTCATCTAATAAAATATATTTTTATTGCAGGAATTGTCTTGCTGCTAGTTTGAGTCAAGTGAAACCACAGGTTATCGCCATTGTGCAATGCAGATAACTCCTCATCCCTGTTTTCTTGGATAGTTTACTTATTTCCAATCTATATTTTTTTCCAGTTACTGAAGCAAACTGCAGAAGCCAAAATACAGGTTAAACTTTTAAAAGAACAAGAGGTTGACATGAAGGCTCAGGTAAATTTACATCAAATAATACACACCACTATTGTTTTCTCAAATCATGTCTGTTCAGAAGTGAACACATTTCTTTTCTGTTAGCTTGTTGTGTATTCCGAGAAATTTGACGAATTCCAAGGAACAGTGTCTAAGAGCCACAATGTGTATGCCAGCTTCAAACAGGACATGGACAAGGTGTGTACCTTCCTCAGACATAATCAAAACATCAAAATGCAGATATTATTGAAGCTTTAACATGTGCTTTTTTAGAAATGTGGTCATTAAGTCCAACTTTTCAAACAAGTTGAAATTTGTTTACAGTCTCACATAAAATGCATCCATGTTTAGTATATTTTGGGATATTAAAAGGGGCTTGGGGTCTCTCAGACACCGAATAAAACATTAGGGTTAAATTCTAGCATGTTTAGTCAGGTTAGTAAGACTAAAACTGTTTTGTTAATTGAAATAAATCTGAAAATAAATTTGCTGAAAGTCTTAAACTAAATGTAACTTAGAAATGTTGCATTGGCAACTAACTTAAGTTAGTTTACTTAACTAAAATTACTAACTGAAAATTTCAAAAACTAAAACTGAAATGAAACGAAATTAAATCTAAATAGTAAAATAACACTAAAATGTCAAAAACACATAAAATTACAAACAAATAAATAATTTGTAAAAAAAAAAAAGTAAATTCTTAATTTTGTTAATTTAAGTAAACTGAAATGAATTAAAACTAAACACAAATTACAAATGTTGCCTACATTTAAGCTGAAGCACAAAATAAAAAAACTGCAAATGAATAAAAATTAAAACTGAATTGCAAATCAATTAAACCTAAACAGTATATATATATAATGACAAAAACACAAGATAATGTGTAAACCCTATGATAGCACATAAGAAATAAGAAATATATAAAAAATACATAGTAAATAATAATAAAATGACAAAAGCACATAAGAAAATTCCTAAAGCTTTAACCTAAAATTGAAATAAACTAAAAATATAAAATAAAAGCAAATTCAAAATATTAATAAAAACTATGATAGCATATAAGAAATTTATTAAAAAAAAAAAAAACACTAAGCAGCTTGCTGTCTGTCTTATTTACATGGTACGATGTTGATTTGTCTTACAGATGGCAAAGAAGATGAAGAAGTTGGAGAAGGAGGCAACGTCCTGGAAATCCCGTTTTGATGGCTGCAATAGATCTCTCATTGATATGGTTGCTGACGTAAGTTGCACAGTTCATATATCAATATTGTAGAACACAGTGAACCATATCAGGCTCTTCAAAGAACCTTTTAGTAAACAGTTTATAAAAGCTATTTTTAAAGGTGCCATAGAATGCATTGATACAATATTTTAAATTGTTCTCTGATATCTACATAGAAAGTATATGGCATAGGAAAGGGCAAAACGGGGTTTTACAGGTCCATTTACAACCCTAGGATTTGTCCCTAGAATGAAATGGTCTGTTGTTACCTTATTTGGAAGGTTCATGAATAATAATAATGAGCTCTGCTCTGATTGGCTGTTTCACAGAGCGGCTCATTTCACATGGAGGAAAATATATATTTAATCAAGGAGTTCGCGCCTCTGTTAATATATTGAAACTATCCCTGCACTTAACGTCTCCTGCACAACCTGAAACATATAATTTATTCCTGTGATCTGCCATTTCCGCTATTGTCCTCGCTTTGTTTTTTCACAGAAGCCTAGCTGCAGAACTTCTGATGATTCGGCTATGCGAAGGTTGGGGGCGTAACTATTAATGATCGCGACTCTTATGTAATAGTCGCTGTTATGTTAGGATTAGCCTATTTTTCAAACACCAGATTTATATAAGGAGGAGGAAACGATGGTGTTTGAGACTTACAGTATGTCATGTCCATGTACAGAACTGTTATTATTCAACTATGCCTAGGTAAATACAGTTTTCCATTCTATGGCACCTTTAAAACATTTAATCATCTAAAGAACCTTTTGTGCAAGGTTCCATGTTTGTTAAAGGTTCTTCAACCATATATGTGACCCTGGACCACAAAACCAGTCTTAAGTCGCTGGGGTATATTTGTAGCAATAGCCAAAAATTCATTGTATGGGTCAAAATTATTGATTTTTCTTTTATGCCAAAAATCATTAGGAAATTAAGTAAAGATCATGTTCCATGAAGATTTTTTGTAAAATTCCTACTATAAATATTTCAAAAAGTAATTTTTGATTAGTAATATGCATTGTTAAGAACTTAATATGGAGATCTTTAAAGGTGATTTTCTCAGTATTTAGATTTTTTTGCACCCTCAGATTCCAGATATTCAAATAGATGTATCTCGGCCAAATATTGTCCTATCCTAACAAATCATATATCAATAGAAAGCTTATTTATTGAGCTTTCATATGATGTATACATCTCAGTTTTGTAAAATTTAACCTTATGACTGGTTTTGTGGTCCAGGGTCACATATGCCAACAAAGAACCTTCATTTTGAAGAATTTAACAACTACTAGCTGTACAGTGAGAATCAAGAGAATGAATCTTCACCCAAATGATGTTGCTGAATCTTTATAGCAGATACAGATTAATATGATCAAGATTTTCTCACACAGAAAGCGCTGAAGGAGAAGGAGTTTGAACTCATCACCCTGAAAACCCAAAAACTGGAGAATCTCTGTAGAGCGCTTCAAGATGAAAGGAAAAACTTGTATCAGAAGCTCCACGGATCCCAACAGCCTGGAGCCGAAGACGCAGCTGCTGCTACTGAGCCAATCACTGCTGAGAAAACTACAGAGGAAGTTGCAGTACCTAAAGAGGAGGTGACAGTCTCAACAGAAGTGGTTACACCCACTGAACCAACCTGTAAGTCTCCCGCAGATGAGACGCCCCTGACCAAAGAGCTTGCCAACCTGAAGGCGGAGAAGACTAGGCTACAGGAACTCGCAACAGCGTTCACTATTTGCCGCCACCTGCCGCCAGAGGCCTACGAAGACTCGAATAGCTGCGAAAGCACAGACGCTGCTGAGGGTGAGCAAAAGGTCGAAATGGAGTTCAACTTCACAGAGGAAACCATCACAGAAACACTGTCTGAAGAACATCAAGAGCTCAGAGATAAAGACATGCAATCGGTGGATTAGACAGACTGAACTCAATATCAGTTTGTCACATTCATAAATAAAGTTTTTACAACTAAATCCCTGTGTATCGTGCTTGTTTTAACTTTGAAACCATGCATTCATGTAGTATTATGTATTTTAAGATACAAAAAACTCTAAAATGGTTATATAAATGCATACATTTGGAGAAACTGATGCATTTTGGAAATTATAGATATGTAATCATTTATTGGCTCTTTATTTTTGATAAAGAATTAATTGCTAAAGCCTATGACTAATTATTAAGATGGCAGATGAGAACCTGTGGATGAACATTGGTGAGTATAATTAGAAACTCATGTGAAATACAGATTGTGTTACAAAGTATTAGGGTCAAAGCAGATGACTAAAAATGAACCAATACACTCTATATCATAGATCATTTCATATGTCTTGAATAGAAAAATGACTGACAACAAAATGACATTCTGTAAATCAATGAATCTCTAAATGAATGAATCTTCATTTCACGGTTTTCCTATCTAAAGTATGTTGTAGCTACTATGTATACGGGTGAATCACCTTAGCATTTGCAGTTATGTGAGGAATTAATTATTCAGTGTTATTATTAAGGGTGTTGTTCTGTATGGCGAAACTACAAACAAACAAGTACTGTTTAATTAGTTTAACTGGATGTACAAGATTCCACAATTATGTCATTTCTTTTTCTAATGAAGGGTTACTTAATTGTTTGTTTATGGGAGTGGCACATTTGGTCTAAAAAGTAGTCATGAATGCAATTATTATTATTTGTTTTTACAGTCCCTAACGCTGCTATATGGGCCATTCTAGAATTGGTCCAAAGACAAGAGTTGGAAACATGTAAATTGTATAATATCCAAGGTACACATTTCTAGTCATTGTGCAGTTAATTCTCGTATTGTATTTTTTGCTTACATCTATATTGTAACAATATTTCAAGTGTAATCATACTGATCATACTGATTTCAAAGTTAAGGAGTCATTAGTTTGAATATACACTGAACCAAAAACTATCATAACATCTTAGTTGATATTTCAGCATACTTTATTTTTGACAAAACACCCCACGTTTAAGTAGAGACAGTAATGCTTTAGTGGCGACCAAATCACATTACAGAATTTTAACCCACATACTAAAACACTATTAGAACTTTGCATAACTGGATAAAAATTGAGTTTATTTACCCCAAATATGAGGATTATGTGTTCCCTTTTGTCACTACCGAAACGATGACATGTTTTGATCGTGACTGTTTCGGTAGTGACCATTTCATGGCATAACACCCAAAAAACCAAAGATGTCACTACCTGACTGTTGGTCCTGACTGTGTCAGACGTTCGTTAAATTTACACAAAATCTGAACACATTTACCGCAAAATGATGAGACCTATCTACTTGCACCTTGTAGCTATGAGGGAGGGGGGACACAGAAATATTTCCTGATTATAAATGTAAAGGTGTAGTTAAAATCAGTTTCAGCCAATGGACTAAAACACACAGTTTTGGTAGTGATATGAAAATGCAAGACATTTTTTAACAAAGTTTCCTAATTTACAAAGAAAATATAAAATGAATGTTTTTTTTTTTCACTTTTTAAAAGAATCAAAATATATTTTTTTAAAAACAACAATGGAAAAGAATAGAAAAAAATATTTCAATATTTTTTTCATAAGTTGAAATTTAGGGGTTAGGGTTCAGGAAAACCCCATAAGCGATGATTTTAAACATAATACGCTAACTAATATTTTATATTATTGCAGGTTTCAATAGAAAATAGAAGGATCTTAGTACACATCTAAGATTTGAGGAATTAAAGGTCCACTGAAGTGCTTTGAAACACGCAACATTATTCTATGTGGTGACCAAAGTTTTACTGAAACAGGAAAACTAGGCAGGAAATATTGCACAGCCCACTTTTTTAAAATAGCCAATAGCATTCCATTTATATCTGCTTGGGCTGTTGAGCTCGGTAAAAGCCGCTTATAACAGCCATAGTCTAAAATATTACCCCCTAGATTCAATATGAAACTCTTACTAAAACAAAATAGTGATCATAATCATGCTGAGGCTGTGTAGTTTAGTACATGCCGACCCGTGCATTTGATCTGCTCCATGCTTATGTCTCTGGACCGGAGCCAAAGTCCGGAGTAGACTGCGAGCTGACATAACGCAAAACCAGACCGCCTTTGCCCCAATGAAAAGCACATTTACACTGTCTCAATCATTCCCTATCCCCTACATTTTGCACTACATGCTATTCACCATACTGATCTCAGCCACAGCTTCAACTACTATTTGTAGTGTTGGGGGCGGGACGCTACAGATTCTAGAGAGCATTTGATTGGACAGAACGTTTGATGAGAAGCTGAAGTGCAGCGTGATGTCATCAAAATCGTTGATTCATATTTGCAGAAGTGAGAGACTGTAAGTTTTGAATGCTCATATCTTGTAAACGATAATTTCGTCATTGTTTTGGAGCAGATAATTTATTCATACTAAAATCCCAAACACTTTTCTAATTTTGATTCATGGGGACTTTAAATGCTTTTCAAAGCGCGACAGCAGTTTGCAATGTCAGCCAATGAAACGCCCCTTCTTCCAAACCTCCACCTCCAAATATATTCCAGCCAATCAGATCACAGCAAACGCGAGGGCGTTTTTGTGATTCGCTAAAAAAACGCGGGCTGCTGCTCTGTATCCAGTCAATATATCGAAAACCGAGAGAGCTGATTTCTCACAACTGTTTTGATTGAACTCTGTCAGGTAAAAAGAACATTTTATGTATAGTATGAACAAAAATCTCGTACGTAACCTTTCTTTAACACGTTACACAAGTTTTCAGGAATCTCAAATCGTTTCTGACTAACTTATGTTTCCTCACATGACGCGGGGGAACTTTGAACAGGTTCTTAACGTTTCATAGCTCCACCTCCGCAGCCCTTTAAATGCTCCTGCGTGACTTACTCTGAGTCTGAAGTATCTGCGGTAAACCACTCCAAACTGAAGTGTCAACAACAGTCTGTATGATAACATAGGGATTATTATAGAAACCGCTTCCACCAAGACTGAAAAGATGTCTAATTTTGATGAACTTCTCCAACATGCTGGTGATTCCGGGTTGTATCAGAAGAGAATCTCTCTCTTAGGGTCTTTGCCTATTTTGCCGCTCGCATTTGTGCTAATAGGAGTTGTATTCTTAGGGTACACGCCAGATCACTGGTGTAAAACCACGGGTCTCCAGGACGAATGTGGTTTCTCTGAAGAGCAGGTGCGGGATTTGACAGTTCCCCACACGGGATCCCGCGGCGCGTTTAGTAAATGCGTAAAGTTTGACGCGCTTTGGAACGAGAGCGCGCTCACATGTAATGTCTCCATGGACAGGAGCATTTTCACCAACAGCTCACATTTATCCTCTTGTAATGAAGGCTGGACCTTTAATGAGAACCGGACCACCATTATAACAGAGGTGAGAATCTGTTTTGTAGCAGCTCTTGCTAAAGAATTGACTTCAAACTGAAATGAATGTAGGAAATCATTAACAAGCATTTGCTTGCCTTGCGTTTGCATGCTTTAAAACCTAACTGATCGGGTGAACATCACTCCTTAAATGTTTAAATATACACTTCTAATCAAAATTGTTTGGACAGTAAGATTCTTTTTGTGTTTATTAAAGAAGTCTCTCCTGCTCACCAAGTCTGCATTACAGCAAAAGTAGTAGCTAATACTGTGACCTATTTTTACTATTTAGAATAACTGCTTTGTAAAATAAAATTATTAAAATTTAATTTATTCCTGTGATCTCAAAACTACATTTTAAGCATCCAGTCCAATATTCCGATTTGCTGCTCAAAAAACATTTAGTATTATTATTGTGTTGTGAATTGGTTTAGGTTTCTTTGAACACAAAGTCAAGAAGAACAGCATTTATCTTCGGTAACATTATAAATGTCTTTATCATCACATTTGATCAATTTAATCCGTCCTTGCTAAATTAAAGTATTAATTTCCTTAAATTCCTTCCCAAAATATATAAATAAAATTTATACTGGCCCTAAGCTTTTGAATGGTATAGTGTTTAAAGTTACTGAATGCTAATCTTTGTGTCTTTCTATTGATCAAAGAATCCTAAAAAAATGTACTCAACTGTTTTTAATATTGATATTAATAATAATAAATGTTTCTTGAACGGCAAATCGGCATATTAGAATGATTTCTGAAGTATCATGTGACACTGAAGACTGGAGTAATGATGCTGAAAATTCAGCTTTGATCTCAGGAATAAATTACATGGTAAAATATATTAAATAGAAAACAGTTATTTTAAATAGTAAAAATATTTTACATTATTACTGCTTTTGCTGTGTTTTGTATCAAATAAGTGCAGGCTTGGTGAGCAGAAGACTTCTTTAAAAAAAATCTTAATCTTAATCTTAAATGTGTAGATGAGCCTCTAATTATGTGTAGTGTTTTAACATCGTTGTCCTCATGTACCCTAGTTTTCATTGATTTGTGAAGACTCTTGGCTTGCAGACCTGAACCAAGTTTCCTTAGCTGGAGGGTTTTTTATAGGTGCCCTAGTGACTGGATACCTAGCTGACAGGTATTTTTCATATGTTATCATGTATCAGCATGTTATATTCAATGTGCATAAAGCAAATCAAGTTGCATTTACTATCATGACATAAATGCATTCCAGCTTAACAATAATAAGCATTTTCTTTACAGGTTTGGTAGAAAATCATGCTTTATTGCGTCAATATTTGGCCTTGGAGTTTCTGGGATATGCATTGTTTTTTCACCTTATTACCCTCTGCTCCTGTTTTTTCGATGTTTGCAAGGCTTTTTCGCCAAAGGCGCATGGACCGCCACATATGTGTTAGGTGGGTGCATAAGATGCCTTACTATAGCTGTTGTTAAGTACATGAATTAACATCAGGCTAAAACTCCAAATCAGTAGTTAAATATAACTACTTGGACATACTTTGATTGTAACATCACCACAAGTGGTTTTACGTTGCATTTATGCATTTGTTAGACACTTTCATGCATTGCATACAAGTTACACATTTTATCAGTTCATGCATTCTTTGGAAACCAAAACATTGACCTTGGAGTTGCTAGCACTGTCTGAACTACATTTCTTGATATTTTTTCCTTTTTTGAAACAGTTATCGAATTCTTTGGATCAAACAACAGGAAATTTGTCTCCGTTATGTCCCGTACTCTGTACTCGTTGGGTTTGGTGGTCCTTCCTGCTCTGGCGTATTACATTCCTTCATGGAAAAACCTACAGCTGGCAATGACTCTACCGACATTCATCTTTCTGAGCTATCACTGGTAATTGCTTCCAGTGGAACGATAGCATATTTATGAGTTATTCTTAATCACAGTTGAAACGAAGGTTCTCTTTAGTCGTTCTACATTTACGATTCCATCATACATCGCTTGCTGGGTATGGCACACATTAATGTTGTAACAGGGTTATTCCAGAGTCTCCCAGATGGTTGCTGTCTCAAAGGAAGACAAAAGAAGCTGTGAAAATTGTTGAGAGCATCGCTAAATGCAATAAAAGATCACTTCCTGAAGACTTTCAAGAGGTAATTTGACCCAGACTGTTTATCAAACTCATTTGTAGTAGAACCAATGTTTGTTTGTTATATTCCTACATATGAGTTTGGATGTCTTAATTACAATATGAAATGGATTTAACTGATTTAGACTATTTTTAGATTTGTATTTAAGTCTAACTGTAAAAAATTGGCCTATATATATATATATATATATATATATACATATATACACACACACACACACTACCAGTCAAACAGTAACTCACTTTTGCTCACCAAGCCTGCATATATTTGATCCAAAGTACAGCAAAAAGAGTAATATTTTGAAATATTTTTACTATTTAAAATATCTGTTTTCTATTTAAATATATTTTAATATTTAATTTATATTTAATATATATTTTTTTACTCCAGTCACATGATCCTTCAGAAATCATTCTGATTTGCTGCTCAAAACGCATTTATTATTGTTGAAAACAGCTTAGTAAATTTTTTTCAGGTTTTTTTTTATGAATAGAAAGTTAAGAAGAACAGCATTTATCTGAAATGGAAATCTTTTGCAGCATTATAAATACCTTTATCATCACTTTTGATCAGTTTAAAGCATCCTTGCTAAATAAAAGTATTGATTTCTATATTTCCCCGAATAAAAAAAGGAATAAAAAATAATATGATACTTTGATTTCAAGCTTTTGAATGGTATAGTGTATAATGTTACAAAAGATTTTTATTTCAGATAAATGCTGATCTTTGGATCTTTCTATTCATTAAAGAATCCTAAAAAAAATTACTCAAATCAAAAATATTGATTTAAAAATATAAAAAAAATAAACACTAAAATTATAGTATTTTTTTTTTAATTAAAATGTATAAAAAGATTAAGCTTTTCTTCATCAACAGTATGCCGAAATGTTTACAAACCAAACTCAATAGTGAACATTCACAATTAAAACATTAATTTAACAAATATTTGGAAACCTCTCCAAGAAAATCCGTTTTTCCAATAATTATTTCACTAAAAATAACATTGTATAGTGGAACCATACAAATTTCGTTTTTGCTCCAGATTACATCAGGGATTAGTGCTTGTGTCTGTGTACAACAATGTATCTCACATAAGTAGTCTTCTACACCATTACTCTGAAAAACATTGTTACTATATTTTGTTGGAACTATTTTGTGTTGATGTTTTAGATGGATCTTCTGATAGAAAAACAAGAGGAAATCGTCCGCCCTTCATATAAAGATTTATTTAAAACTCCCAAAATGAGAAAACACACCCTCATCTTGTTATATGCATGGTAAACTGCCCCTGAATACACCTTTTTTTATGCAATTGTTTAACAGTATTGGACCAAATGCACTATAACTGCAGTATGACATTTATGGCTGTTGTTGCATCCTCTTTCTGCAGGTTTACCGGTGCGGTGGTGTTCCAGGGTTTGGTGTTGCGTTTAGGAATCACTGGAGATAATGTTTTCCTAGATTTTCTCATCTCAGCTGTGGTGGAGCTTCCAACTGGAATTATATTTTATTTCTTAGTCGACCGAATTGGCAGGCGACCTCTCATGGCAACAGTCAATTTCATTGGAGGTGCTGCTTGTTTGGCTGTGCCATTTATTCCACAGAGTAAGCTACAACCCCAGACACATTTTGGCAGTTTGTTTAATGTTTTATTTAAAAACGTGTAATTTACAGTGTTCATCAATTTCTTTTTCAAGATATTTCATGGCTCAAAAGAACCATTGCTATTATCGGAAGACTCGCGGTTGCAATTGGAAATGAGACTGTGAATTTTGCCAATACAGAACTGTATCCAACACCGCTCAGGTATTTTAAGTCTTTTGATATGAAATGAAAACTGAAATTAAAGCCAGATATTTGCATTTTTGGTCACACTTTAGTTTGGGGACCAATTCTTACAGTAAACCAACAATCAACTGACTTTTGCCTCAAAACTTCTATTTTGCTGCTTATTAATAGCCTAGTTAGTGTGGCAGTTGTTAAATTTAGGTTTGGGTACCAGGATTAAAAGATCTAAATATGGTCATGCAGAGCAAAACATTAATTTGTGCTTTATAATTACTAATAAACAGCCAAAATACTAGCAGTATGCATGGTAATAAGTAACTATATAACAGTGAGAATTTGACCCTAAATTGTTTCAATACCATTTTTGGTTGCATACTGTTTTTTTTTTTTTCACATTGGGGCTTGGGATCAAACCAGAGACTAAAACTTTAAACAACTTCTCCCTGTTTATCTTTCTAGCTACATAAACTAAAATTGGCACAGTCCTTCAACCTCTTCTGTTACACTCTTAAAAATAAAGGTGCTTCACGATTCCATGGAAGAACCTTTTATGTTTGAATGGTTCCATAAAAAATCTTTCAAATCTGAAGAACCTTTCTGTTTCACAAAAGGTTCTTTGTGGCTAAAGAAGTTTCTTCAGATTAATAAAAGGCAAGAAAGAGATGGTTCTTTAAAAACCTTTGACTGAATGGTTCTTAGTGGAACCACAAATGGTTCTTCTATGGCCTCGCTGTGAAGAACTTTTTCAAGCACCTTTATTTTTAAGAGTATACTTGAGTTTCTTTATCTTAAATAGTAGATGAATATCTCAATGATTTATCTATCAATACCATGGAAATGTGTAAAACACCTTAGCAGTACATTAGGAACTACTCACACGTAAATGTTTTCAAAAACATATTTATATATTTTATTTACCTTCAAAATGTCCAGTTCTGCAAACTAAATTAGAATTAATGTAGTTTTGAGTCAGACTGTTTAAAACATTTGGGCAAGGCCTTGAAAATGTATTTTGATGAATTTTCCTTTTCTTGATCAGTATTTCATGTGACACCTTATTTTAAGGGCCAATTTCCACTATTAACTAGCATGCATGTTACTAGCGTATTGGGTGTTTATTAGTACTTATAAAATGCATATTAATACTACCATACTAAAACCTACCGTACTAATAAGCAGCAAATTAGGAGTTTATTAAGAAAAAAGTAATAGTTAATAGCTAGTTGAAGGTGAGAATTGGATCTTAAAATAAAGTGTGACCATATTTCCTTATTTGTGACCCTGGAGCACCAGAAACCTATGGATCAATATTGAAGTAGAGATTTATACATCATCTGAAATATTTGACTATTTGAAAATCTGGAATCTGAAAGTGCAAAAAAATTTAATATTAAGAAAATTACCTTTAAGTTGTCCAAACGAAGTTCTTAGCAATGCATATTACTAATTAAAAATTAGGTTTTGATATATTCATGGTAGGAAATTTACTAAATATTTTCATGGAACATGAACTTTACTTAATATCCTAATGATTTTTGGCATAAAAGAAAAATTGATCATTTTGACCATACAATGTATATTTAACTATTGCTACAAATATACCCACGCTACTTATGACTGGTTTTGTGGTCATTAATGTAGTATTTCTTTAAAAAGAAATTAAATGCTTCTTTTTGTTAGTAATTTACATATTTTTCTTGCAATTTACAGAAACTTAGGTGTATCTGTGTGCTCTTCAGCTAGTGACATTGGGGCGGTTGTTGCTCCATTTATTTTGTACAGATTAGCTAGTATTTGGCAAGAGCTTCCCCTCTTCGTCTATGGTGAGAAGTCATTTCAATCTCAGAAATCGAAGCACAAATAATATCCTCATGTTTATTATCAACTCACGTTTCTCTCTCTGTCAATGTATACAGGGGCCATGTCTGTTCTCTACAGTGGACTAGTAATGCTTTTACCAGAAATGAAAGGTGTTGATCTGCCAGAAACTGTGGATGATGTGGAAAACATGAGAAGGTAGGTTTAGTTTTGTTTTTAGTTCACAAATAATAGGTCATAGCTTTTAGTTTAGTCTATTAATAAAGCCATATGTTCTTTAGCAGGCGCAAACACAAGGAAAAAGATGGGGCTCAGTTTCCTGAAATAAACATTGTTCCAATGAAAGCAACTGAGAGAACACCCTAGCAACTATTTCATATGCAAACAATATATGTAGTCATATTTATAGCTGATAGCATATCCAATACTGTAATATTACCATAATATTATATATGGGACCCTGGACCACAAAACCAGTCTTAAGCAGCACAGGTATATTTGTAGCAATAGCCAAAAATGCATTGTATGTGTCAAAATCATCATTCATCACTTTTATGCCAAAAATCATTATGATATTACATAAAGATCATGTTCCATTATATTTTGTAAATGTCCTACCATAAATACATCAAAACTTAATTTTTGATTAGTAATATGCATTGCTAAGAACATCATTTAGACAACTTAAAGGTGATTTTCTCTTTTTTTTTTTGCACCCTCAGATTCTAGATTTTTAAATAGTTGTATCTCAACCAAATACTGTTCTATCCTAACAAACCACACGCCAATGCAAAGCTTATTTATTCAGCTTTCAGATGTTAAAATGAACCTTATGGCTGGTTTTGTTGTCCAGAGTCACATATGCAGCATGCATACAAAAGACAAACCGAACGTTTACATGCATTTAGATGCTTTTAGACAACAACAGATTTTTAAATAAGCTATATTCCCACACTTTTAATACTTTATTTGTTGATTATATTTCTTTTGTTCATTAAATGTTTACCCTCATATTTAATATCTAATGTGTCTATATATTTTTTTCATTGTTCATGTTCTGGGCGATGTAGTCTGTTTTATATTCATGCTCATAACTCACATCCAGCCAGCCATGAAACACACTTTTAATGATGAAATGCTTTTTATCAGCACACAATAATTTATGTTAATTAACATGTGACCTGTAAATTATCTTTCATTGTTATATGCTAGTGTCTGAATCTGAACAAAAGGGTAAATTGTTATTTTGGGCATGTTTAGCAACACCCAATCTAGACATTTTAGTTAAGCAGAGCAGATTTTTTTTTTTTTTTTTCCCCACTATATTTCAGTATATGGCATATATTGGACAAAAAAACCCCAGCTCACAATCCAGTGGGCTTGAATGGACAAATTAGGGCAGTGTTATTGTAGCCCTATACATTAGGACACCGTGAGAAATGAGGTTGGCCTATAAACTACTGTGTGTTAATGGGATAAACCAATTTAAACAATCAACAATCAGTCTGGATGTTAATCAGGCTGGAAAAAATCAGTGCCGGGCATTTGATGTGAGGTTTAGTGAGCCTCAGAAGCTCTGGTTGCTTCATTTTGATACCAAGTTGGTTGATTATTGTAAAAAAAAAAACAATCTGATAAGCTAAAATCGCAAAGATATGAAGCAAAAGCGAAGAAATGCCATTGATTCCGGTCATGACCCTGAGACGGGTCTAGAAGAGCGCATGAGACTTCAGGAAAACATCCGACTGTGGAATTCAAACCAACTCAGCCTGTTTGAGATCACTGAACCTGATGAGGTAAATGCTTCTTTTTAAAGATTAGACTTTTGCAAATAGGGTTTTGTAATGTTAGAACTACAATTTTACACTTTCAAACTGTTATGAAAAGAAATGTTTTGCACTTTAATAGTCTCAAGTTTCTACTAAATTTCATAAGGAGAAAGAAGTAAAACAAAAACCATAAATTTGAAGAATTTAATTCTTTATACTGAGATCTTTGACTTTCGATTTAAGACTGTTGTGTTTTGGCAAATCTGAGCACATTTTGAAGAATATTTCAGATCTCTTCAGGAACGTGTGAGGTTACTGGGGTTTATCATGAGAAAATCTAAGATGTATAACAAACATTGCTGTCTAGGATTTTCCATTTAATGTAATTGTTGTGTAGTATAAATATTGCGATTTAAAAATGGTTAGTTTACTTACATTTTAATAAATTACTAATTCAAATTTTTATCAAAATATATATTTTTTTTGTTTAATTTACTTTGTTCACATTTTTCATTTCATCTCATTGCTGTCTAGAATAAAAAATGAGATATTACAGACGATTGATGTGTTTGTTTGTTTTTTTTTTAATTTAGATTGCATATTGCATTTTCTATTATTCTATTATTGCTGGTCGGATAAATTGAGATTTAAAAAAAAAATAGTTAGCTTCGTTCTATCTTCAATTTAATGATCTTTTTTATTCTTTAGGACTCTGTATTCCATGGAGTTGTTCGTTTCTACCTCCAAGACCATATTTCAGGGAACTGTGCCACAAAATGCATTTGCATTTTGAGCACTTCTTCCACACAAGAGGTCATTGAAACCCTGTTGGAGAAGTTTCAACATGATGGGACCTCACAACCTTTCTCATATTCATTATATGAGGTCTTAAAAAATCAAGGTGATAGCAGGACTGAATTTAAGGAGACATTTTTGGAGACATTACTCACTTCCATTCACTTAATGTTTTGTGTTTTTGCCATTTAGAGGAAAGAAAACTGGACCTTTCAGAAAAGCCCTTGCTGGTTCAACTCAGCTGGAATAAAGACACAGATGGCCGATTTGTCTTGAGGAGAGACAGTTGTGTAACTTTACAAGTGTGTAATGTCACTTTCATTATATTAAATCCATTAGTTGTTATATCAAATATGTAAGTTAAATATGATTTGTTTTTTCTTAGAATGGATGTTTGGAAAATAAAGAAAAAGTTGGAGTAATCGAGAATTTCAAGAGGACGTTATCAAGGAAAGAGAAGACTAAAAACAAACAGAAGAAAAAAGACATTTCTAGCAGTCTCACATCAGAAAACGATGTGTTTCAAAGTAAAACAAGCAGGTAATTAATCACTTTTTGTAATGAACATAGTAAGCAAATCTTAATCTGAAGGAGATTTTCTTTTTAGGAGCATGTGATGAAATGTTTGAAACTTTTTGAGGTTAAAGAGGTTCATTTCTATAATCAAAACAAGACATAAAGTTGTATGTAAAAACCTAATTAGTTTATTGTGGTTTGAACAATTTATATATTTAAAAAAGAAAATCAGACATTTGATGTTTGAGTGTGCAAAATATGCACACATTCTATAGCAAAAATACATAGACACCAGTGAAAATATAAAAGCTAGTATATTTAAAGCAAGAATATAGCAAAGGCACATACAAAACACAAATGCAAAATAAAAAGGTTCTCAAAAGAACTATAACCAGAAAATATAATAAAAAAAAAAAACTGAATCTGTATTTACCTTTTAAATAAAACACAATATAACAACATTACGGTGACATTTTATGCATATTGTAATTTACACTACAAGTAAAATGTCACTTTAATATGTTAATGTAATCGCTGAAGGTCATATAAAATCATAACTAATTAATAAATGTACTGTTGACTGCTTTTTTTATTTTTATTTGCTGAATCAGTAAATCCTTCCAAACTATTTTTCTAAAAGCATGCAAGCTATACTTACAAAGCAACATTGGGTACACCAAAAAAAAAAAAATTTAGTATTCAATATTTAGCATACAATAAGTATATTTTCTCCTGATTACAGCGTGACACAGGACAACTTGGAATTGAAATGGAATCTCTCACTCAGCATTTCTTTAAAGGAAAAAGGTACTGTCTGTCCTGGCATAATAAAATCATCCCATCTGCACAAATACACAATACTCTCTGCTCTTTGGTCATTTATGTTTTGTCATTGATTTCTGTCTCAGATGAGGATTCTTTCTTGCTTGCTGTGATAAATGACATTAACAGCTCCACGATTCACTTCAAGCTTTCGCCTGCGTATGTGTTTTATCTGGTTGGACGATTTTTAACCAGCCAATCTGAGCAGAGGAATAAACCTGAGCAGACTGAACAGAAAGTCTGCATGATATTTGACAAGATTGTGCACTTGATTCAAGACGTCATTCAGGTAGATTAAAGATTGTAATAATACAAATGTGATATACAGTCAAGCCAAACATTATTCTGACACCAGATATAATTTTGGTATTTTTTTTTTTTTACTAGTGAGTGCAGGACACTATAGTTAACTTATGTAAGTGAGGATAGCAAAATGAAGTAAACTGTGACATATTATACCCGAAAATTCTTCATACAGTGGACTGCCAGTAAAATTGATTCAGGACCATAAATTATTAAAGTGTTTTTTCTTTTTTACACCACAGGCACAGACTGAACAAACTTAAACATTGTTTGGTAATTGGTCAACATAGTATTGATTGTTGTGCAAACATTGTCATACTAACAGGCATCTTAATTTTTGGATGATTATAGATCATTACGTACTTTTCTATTAAAGTTGTCTGACATTATCAAGATGAATTTGTTCTGACACAGTTTTAACTCTGAGTTTTTGTCATATTTTATCACGATTTTCTAAACTATAGCAAATAAACTGTGATAATGTGAGAAATGTTGAAGGTGTCTGAATACATTTTGGTTTGACTGTACTTCATGACTTTATACATGGACTGAAAATGATCATAATTCCCTGATCATTTCTTTGATTCTGTCTGTGTTTCCTTTTTAGAAACAGAGGGACATCTCAGTGGCTCTTGCCTTCTGGATGGCCAATGCATCTGAGCTCCTGAACTTCATCAGATGGGACAGAGATCTGTGTCACATCACGTTCCAGGCTCAAAACTCTCTTGCTCAACTTGTGCAGCAGGCTTTTCGGTATGATAGAAGCGTGATTGCATTGAGATGTTTGCAGAAAGGGCGACGCATGTATTTTGAGTGTTTAATTAAGCGTTAATGTTTCCTCAGGTACCTGTCACATCGTCTTCAGGTTGATCTTGAAAATCAATTACCTGCATTCTTTGCTGATGTTAAAAAGGAAATGGCTCAGGCAAAAGAATTAGGTAAACTGTTAAGTAATTGCAAAATATAATGTTTTGTGTACAACCATTCAGACAGACTGCCATATTTTCAATGCATTGCACTGGTCTGCACTGATACAAATTATTTTGTGGTGAATTAAATAATACGGAAAAACAAAAGTAATTTCTACATTAAATAATTTAATTCAGACAAGAATTTAGAAAAAAAAAAGAGTAATTTCAATATTAGTACCCAATTTAAGCTTGTAGAATTTAAAATTTGATCTTGTAAGTAAATTAAAGCCATGATTCTATTGTTCCCATCATGCACTTTGGCATGAATAACTAATAAGGTTACATTTTCTGGTGTTTTCGAGATGTATTAACACTGTTTTATGGTTGCTTTTGTTGTTCGGTTAAGTAACTTGCTGTTTTGTTACATCTAGAGTTAATTTTCTACTAATAATGACCCCCCCCAAAAAACTATGAATTGTACTTGAGGACTGCAGGGCAAACTTAAAATGATTAAGTAGAAAATACTCATATAACTCTAACTGTACATGTTATATTTACTTATTTTCTTAGGTAAGTTTACTTAACTTAGTTAAGTAGATTTTACCTAATTCCATGCTTAAATTTTAATATGCGTGCAAAAAATATACAGTTTACTTTTAAATTTACTTAAGTTTTTTTCAGTGTGGTGTCATTTAATTCAGATTAACAAAACAAGTCTTTTAATTACTTTGCATCTCAGTCAATTGGTGCTTTCTGCAAACGAAGCTTTCTTTACTCAGTATTTTTGTTGTACAAATATGTCGCAAATGATGTTCAAGAAACTTTTAGCAATGTGTAATTGAGCAAAAAAAAAAAAGCTAAACCTTAAAGGAATGGTTCACCAAAAAATGAAAAAATTTTACTGGCATTCATAATGTACTGTAGATGAGCTTGTTTGTTTGTCAGAACAGATTTGGAGAAATGTAGCATTGCATCACTTGCTCACCAATGGATCCTCTGCAGTAAATGAGAGTCCACACAGCTGATAAAAATCACAATAATGCACAAGTAATTCACACCACTCCAGTCAATCAATTAACGCCTTGTGATGCAAAAAGCTATGTGTTTGTGAGAAACAAACCCATCAATAAAACATTTTTGAACGTAAAGGAATAGTTCACTTTCAAAACAAACATTTACAGATTATGCATTCACCCCTTTGTCATCCAAACATGTTCATGTCTTTCTTTTTTCAGTCGTAAAGAAATTGCTATTCATATAATCTCTTCATATAATGTCATTATATGAAGAGAAATCCTGAAATGTTTTCCTCAAAAAACATAATTTCCTTATGTCTAAAGAAAGAAAGACATGAACATCTTGGATGACAAGGGGGTAAGTACATTATCAGTAGATTTTTGTTCTGAAAGTGAACTACTCCTTTAAAACTTGAACTTTTTTTCTGGCTAAAATGCCAGATAGATAAAATAGAGTCCTCTAGTCATAATATTGATTCTTCACTTTAAAAAGTTGGCTTATCTGAGAGAAATATGCACAGATCAAGCACCATTTATGAGCCAAAACAAATCTCTCTAAACAAATGTGACCCTGGACCACAAAACCAGTCTTAAGTCGCTGGGGTATATTTGTAGCAATAGCCAAAAATACATTGTATGGGTCAAAATTATTGATTTTTCTTTTATGCCAAATATCATTAGGAAATTGAGTAAAGATCATGTTCCATGAAGATTTTTTGCAAATTTCCTACTATAAATATATCAAAATGTAATTTTTGATTAGTAATATGCATTGTTAAGAACTTAATTTGGAGAACTTTAAAGGTGATTTTCTCAGTATTTTGATTTTTTTGCACCTTCAGATTCCAGATCTTTAAAAGATGTATCTCGGCCAAATATTGTCCTATCCTAACAAACCATATATCAATAGAAAGCTTATTTATTGAACTTTCATATGATGCATACATCTCAGTTTTGTAAAATTTAACCTTATGACTGGTTTTGTGGTCCAGGGTCACAAATATGTGAGTGCATTTTGATATGAGAGGACAACAAGGGATGGACTTTTTATTATGAGTTATTGTCACCAAAAGTGACGGTTTAAAAAGTAAAGAAAAAACTTTAATGATGAATTTGTTTCTTACAAAGACATTTTCTCACTTTACAAGATGTTAATTGGTGAAATGGATTATTATGATTTTTATCAGCTGTTTGGACTCATTATTATCACTCTGATGGCACCCATTCACTACCGAGGATCCACTGGTGATTAAGAGATGCAATGCTAAACATCTCCAAATCTGTTCCAATGAAGAAACAAACTCATCTTCATCTTGGAAGGCCTGAGGGTAAATACATTTTCAGCAAATTTTTATTTTTGCGTGAACTATTCCTTTTAAGTTGCTTCAGATGATAAAACATCTGGATTAAAGATGCTGTGTACGTTTACAAATAAAGAATCTGTTCTGAATTATCTTAGAAGGCGTCTTGAACACTCTCATAAAGACCATGAGTTTGCTCCGAAGGTGTCGGGTCAACCCTGCTCTGAGCATCCAGCTCTTTTCTCAACTCTTTCACTTCATGGGGGCCTGGATCTTAAACCGGCTCACAGCGCCGGGGTCCACGCTATGCTCAAACTACTGGGGCGAAACTCTACGCCAGCGTCTGAGGCACGTGGAGGCCTGGGCAGAAAGACAAGGGCTGGAGCTGGCCGTCGACTGCCATCTCAGTCGTGTAATTCAGGTAGATGATGAGAGATACAGCATGCAAACTGCTGTTTTGAACAATATTATTTAGATCTTTATCAACATGAAAAGATCTTACCCATCTGTGGTTATTTCCTTAAAAATGTTGCTCCCTTTAGGCGACAATGCTTCTGACCATGACCTCTTACTCGACACGAGACGCCCAGATGATTCAGTCCACATGCTACAAGCTGAACTCACTACAGCTGAGAGCACTGATGAGTAAAAACCACTACAGCCCAAACCAACCCTGCTTTCCACCCGTAAGTGAAGAAAAATGACAACACTTATCAAAATCAAAACTGCTACAATTGAAATATTTTCTTGTTTTATCTTCCAGTGCAAATATCTGAATATTCTTAAATCTAGATCATTTAAACTAAGAAGAAATATGGCATGAGATATTAAGTCAATTAAGACTTAAGTCAATTAATAAAAAGTTTCTTACACTCACCAAGGCTGCATTTATTTGATCTAAAAGTAGGTAACATTGATAATAACAATAATATTGTGATAACGGCGTTGATATGAAATAGCAAAATACATTTATAATGTTTTAAAATATTTCTGTCATTTAAAATGTTCTTATCTTCCAGTACAAATATCTAAATATTCTTAAATCGAGATGTTTTAAACTAAGAAGCAAGATGGCATAAGATATTAAGTCTTGTTTTCTGAAACATGTATCAAAATGAAGTGAGTTTAAGATTAAAACATGAAAAAACATGATGGATGTGGTCATAAAAATAAAAATAAACTTGTCTTGTTTTAAATGTATTTTTCTTACCCCATTGGCAGATATTTTTCTTGTTTTAGGCTTAACAATTTTGATACATTACATTTCTCAAATCTAATTATATTAACTTGAGAAGCAAAATAAGATAAAGTCTTGTTTTCTGGAAAATGTATCAAAATCAAGACAGTTTAAGCTTTTAAAAATTAAAAAAAAAAGAAATACACCAGTCAGTAGTAAGTTTTTGAACACTAAGATTTTTTGTTTTTTAAAGAAGTCTCTTCTGCTTACTAAGCCTGTGTTCCATTTCATATAAATGCTGTTCTTCTGAACTTTCTATATATCAAAGAAACCTGAAAATAAATCTAAATGGATAAATGGATAGTTGTTTTTTTTTAGCTGGAAATCAGAATATTAGATTGTAATGATTTCTGAAGGATCATGTGACTGGAGTAATGATGCTAAAAATTCAGCTTTAAAATAACAGGATTTTAAAATCTAAAAAGAAAACATATTTTAAATAATAAAAATATTTGAAAATGTAACTGTTTTGCTGTACTTTGGATCAAATAAATGCAGGCTTGGTGCAGGCTTCTTCAAAAAAACAACAAATCTTACTGCTCAAAAACTTTAGACTGGTAATGTATATGGTCAGGAAAAATTAGAAAATATGTTCAGAAGAATAAACTTGTTTTTGCTTTAAATTAAGTTTATTTTCTTATCCATAACCTTGAACTCAATTTTCCTAAAACTTAATATTGACATTTTGCTTCTCAAGCAAATATACCTTGATTTAAAAATGTTTGTAAATTTCTATAGGAAAACAACGCAATAATACTAAGGAAGAAAATATTATTTTGCACTGTAGGCATAATTGTCTCGCTGAAAGACGGTGTCTACATAGATTTTGTCATTCATAGGCACTGATAGAGCGTGTAGCCACTTTGGCAGAAACAACAACAGATGTCCTGAAAGAAGAGGGTGGAGAAATTCGACTTGAAGAAGAACTGGACCTTCACCTGCCTTTCCTGTTGCCTGAGGACGGATATTCATGTGATTCCATGCGTGGCATTCCCAAGGGATTTCAGGAGTTTTTAGAGCCCATCTGTCACAAAGGTAGCATTATCTGTTTTTCTAGTGATAGTCTAGAGTCAATATATATATAGATTTAAAATTAATAGTTAAAGACACATAAATCTTTAATTTTCTTTTTGCATCTTTTCTAGGTGTCTGTAAATTAATTTCCCATTCCAACTGTGTCGGGACTTGGACCATTTTCTTTGGCCCAAAGGATTTAACTTGGGTATGTTGCCAATTTACAGATAGTCATGGATTGTTAGTGTAGGGAGCATGGGGAAACACGAAGGAGCCATGAAAGTCAAAACAAGCCGAACATTGAATAAATCAAACTGTGAAACAAGGAAAAAACAACCTCTAGGAACAATGTTTAGACAGGACAAAGAAACCGAGGAAAGGCAGGGCTATAAATACTCAAACGAGGACCTAATCAGGATCATTAACTAACACAGAATAACTAATCAGGGCAACTCAGGAACATGACCAAATAAGGAAAAACAGGAACATGGATGTGCCACAGATTGTATTAAAGTTATTAATTCCCATAAAACAGCCAAGAATTAACACCGTTATGAAGTAGTAAGGAAACTTGTCCTCATTCATCTGAAACATCTGTACTATAAAGGAGCTGTTAATGTTTTTATGTTTTACTTCTGAAGCTCTTCTGAATTAATTCTCTTAATACACTCACTATAATTAAGCTGACATATCTGAACACTGAACACAACAGTAATTTTATTTTGTCAATACTAGAAACCTGAAGCAGTGAAAATAACTCTAAAGAAGCCTTTGCATGGTGGAATGGGAATGAGCATCATAGCTGCCAAGGTAAGTGCTATTTAAAGTAATTATGGTAGTTTTTTTTTTTGTTTTTTTTTTTTTACATGAACAGAACGCATTACAATTAATGTGAGTTATGAAATCAGATTACTTTTTTCAAGTAACTAGTAAAGTAATGCATTACTTTTTCAAAAGTACATCAGTAACTTTTTGTTTCCTTTATGCATTTAATCCCATTTTTTAACCAATGTCTTTGCTAAAACTTATTTTAGATTAACATTTGTGCTTCATTGTTGAACTTTCTTTTCCTAGTAGTTCTACTATACAGATGTGAATTTACTTTTCCTTCAGCCTTAGGCTTATTCATTTCACTTTTTGGTGAGAAAGGGCTTTTACTTATTACTTGCTGAAAATCAAACTTTTTATATAAAAAAAAAAAAAGCCTTGCCCAGATTTAGAAAGTAACAGAAATATAATGTAACACATAAATTTCCATAAAAAGTAACATAATGAATGACTTTTTTTAATGCAATATTGTAATTACTTTTAAAAGTAACTTTCCCCAACACTGAACATGAACTTAATCAATAATCAAAACTTATACTGCGTTTAGTTGTCTTGGTTAATGTGAATTTCAACATTTAAGTGTGTTAATATTCTGTTCAATGCGCTGTCAACTATTAAACAAACAATTTTTAACTAAAGTTAACAAATAATAATAAATTCTGAAGAAATATATCACTCATTTTTAGTTTATGTTAGCTTATGTGACAAATTAGACATAATCTTATAGCGATGCATATATCAGAACTTATTTTACAATTGTCTGTGATCAAATTGATTTTTATCTTTCAGGGTGCTGGTCAGGATAAGCTTGGCATTTTTATTAAATCTGTCATCCAAGGAGGAGCAGCAAATGTGGTCAGTTTTATAAGGCAAATACTGAAAGCGTAAATCATGCGCCTATTTGCATTATATTATATATTGTTGTGTTTTGATGAAGGATGGCAGATTGAATCCAGGAGATCAGTTATTGAGTGTGGATGGCAAAAGTCTTGTGGGAGTGTCACAGGAAAGGTAAAATACTCTTTAATATAATTTAATTATTTAGTGTTTTTAAGCCTAATGTGCATGACTAGATCTGATGCACATTTGGAAGTGAAAACTGATTTTTAATAATTGTTTTCAGGGCTGCAGATATAATGACGCACACTGGATCAGTTGTAACACTGGAAATTGTCAAGTCAGCAGCTGTATATTATGGTTTTGAGGGAGTATTTACCCAGACGCCACAAACAACATGTAAAGGTGCTGAATGCTAAGCAAATTACATTATAACACACTGCACTGCAATTTTACGATTATATACGATTTTCCCTTGTTTTCCAGTACAAGTATTTAATTGTTCTTAAATCAAGATAAATTAACTTCAGAAGCAAAATGACAAGAGAAGTCCTGTTTTCTAAAATTGTATCAAAATGAAATTAGAAAAAATCTTCCATATCTAGCATGCACTGGCAGATATTTTTTTCTTGTTTTGGGGTCAAACTCGCTTAATTTTTTTTATGCATTTTCAGAAATCAAGTCTTAATATCTTATGTCATTTGGCTTCTTAAGTAAATGTAATTTAACTTCAGAATGTTTAGATATTTGTGCTGGAAACGACAAAATACTAAGAAAACCATTTGAATACTTAAATACTTAAATTCACTTAATGCTTGTACTGTATAGCCAATATATAACATATGGCTTTGATTATATGCTTGCTTGTTTCACATTTGTTAGATCATAAGAACAGTGGACCGTCCAAGCAGACGTCCAGTGTCTCTGATTTTCACAACAGTGCCGAACCATCTGTTCCTGGTCCATCAAAACCATCAGAAACCTGTTTGCACACAACTAGCAGAGCGAACACAAAACAAAACCAGAAATGGCTCAAGCAGAAACTGGAGTATCGTTCTAATCCAAACCTGGCATGTGAGTGTTTATATTGTCACTTAATTGTGTTGTTTGTTTTTGGCATAAGCTCTTATTTTAATTCAATCTTCATCAGATGGCCAGGGAATGCCTGTTAATTCAGTTCCCACTGAAAAGATGACGTTATCTTTCTCCACCGACAATCTCTTGGATTCTGTGAGTACAGATCAATGTTTTTTGTTTATTAAGATAATCACCTTTATGAACATTCCCATGTTTTTTTACTGTTGAACTCACCTCAGGGGAAACCCAGAATCACTCTTTCAAACACGGAGACTTTTCACAGGGAATATCTGACCCTGCCAACATCCAAACCACACAGCAATAAAACACCAAGAACCACTGAACATCCTCCGCATATTGATAGATTCTCCAGGGATCAGCACAAGATCAACTCAATGGTATTTGTGTGTTACACTTCCTGTCTTTTTCTATTTGTTTTATTGCTGTGTTTGATATTTGTGCTTTCATAAGCTTTGCATTAGAAGCAAAATCTCTTGGCAGATAGGGAAGACCAGGGCTAGTTGTCACATTTATGTATGTGACTCTGGACCACAAAACAAGTCTTAAAGGAGAAGTTCACTTCCAGAACAAAAATTTACCATCTTAAAGAAACAGTTTTTTGAGGAAAACATTTCAAGATTTTTCTCCATATATTCTATGGTGCCCGCGAGTTTGAACTTCCAAAATGCAGTGGAAATGCAGCTTCAAAGGGCTCTTAACGATCCCAGCCGAGAAAGAAGGATCTTATCTAGTGAAACGATCAGCTATCTTCAAAAAAAAAAAAAAAAAAAACATTTATATACTTTTTAACCTTAAATGCTGGTCTTGTTTAGCTCTGTATTCCGGTTCATGACAGTTAGGGTATGTCAAAAAACTCCCATCTCATTTTCTTCTCCATCTTCAAAATCATCCTACATCGCTGCAGAAGTACCGACCCAATTTTACAAATTGAACATGAAAAGAAAATGAGATGGGAGTTTTTTGACATACCCTAACTGTCATGAACCGGAATACACAGAGTTCACGCAGAGCTAGACAAGACGAGCATTTAAGGTTAAAAAGTAAATAAATTGTCCATTTCTTTTTTGAAAATAACCGATAGTTTCTACTTCTAGTTTCACTAGATAAGACCCTTCTTCCTCGGCTGGGGTTGTTTAGAGCCCTTTAAAGCTGCATTTAAACTGCATTTTGTTAGAAATCCTAAAATGTTTTCCTCAAAATGCACTATTTCTATAAGACTGAAGAAAGAAAGACATGAATGTCTTGGATGACAAGGGGGTGAGTAAATTATCTGTACGTTTTTGTTC
>NC_133381.1:5656852-5677479 GCF_049309525.1 Garra rufa | reverse complement strand
GGAAAACAATAAAAATGCACAATCAATATCATACAATAGAGTTGAACTGATAAAGAAAAAAAAGGCTACAACTAAAATTCAGTCTATGTCCAACAATGGAACATGCTTCCTGACATTGCTTAAAAGGGTCCCAACCTTTATTAAACTGGCTAGATGAGCCTCTTATGGAATGTTTGATTTTCGTTAATATTAATCTTTTGGCTAACAGCATGATAAAAGCTATACAATCAGATTGTATCTTTGTAAGATTATATGGAATGGGAGTGTTTCCAAAAATGGCTATCAATGGACAAGAAGTATTAAATATTATATTTTTATACACATCTGTTGCACCCACATTCACAAAGAATAACTGTTGTATCCCACAGAAACAGGCACTTTCTCAAGACAATCTCCTGAATGAAGAGAAAGGACGTCCTCTAGTGGACAGAACAAGGTATTTGAAGAAGCAGCAAGATGTGAGCAAATGGAACAGCCTTGCAACCATAAGCCCAATGGATTCCAGTTTATCCAGCATGGGACACAGAAACGGACTCTGGAAGGTCCCGACAACCACCCAGTCCGTGCCTCTATCGCAGCCAAAACGAATGGACGTCCCATATACACCACAAGCAAACAGTCTTTCATTTAGCACGTTCCGCCAGCCTGCGGAGAACAAAATTCCATCTCAATCTCCAGCCCACTATCTGTATCAAATACAGAGCAATGCATTACCATCTCAAAGACCACAGCAGCTACTCAAGAAAAAAACTGTTGTCTTCCAATCATCTGTGCAGACATTGCAGAATAGCTCACCCTCGTGTTTAAGTGTGGCGAACCCTCAGCAGAAAGGGCAGTCTGTTGAAGATTCATGGAAGTGGGATGCTCAGGATGAGCCACAGATTGCAAACCTGCTGCAAAAGGAAGTGCAGCAACTGCAGGCCAAAGTGCAGCGCAGCATAGAGGAGAGTGAACGTCTGCGCAGACTCTCTCTAGAGCTGCAGTTTCAAAAGAGACTAATGGAGTTCCAGCAGAACAGTGATGAAGATGAGGATAATGATGATTATGAGAGCAATGGAAGTGATGTAATGGTGAGTTAAGTGTGCATTGAAACATCACAATGATCACTTGTATGCATGAGCTTTATAACTCTTTTTGATCCTGTCATTCTAGCTTAAGTGTGAAAAGACTGGAACACCAGCTGACCAGCAAAAGGGAGGTCCTTTTATCCAAGAAGCCAGTTTGAAAGGTGCTGGATGATATATTATAATCATTCACTGATTAATATTGTCTCAGACTTGATACATTTGTCTAACATTGATTTATGGAACTGCAGATGCAGGCAAACGTGAATCTACGGGATACGACAAAACCTCTGAGAAGTTCTCTTTTGGGTGAGTCTCAACTATGAAAGCATAATTTTTTACACCAATTCAGTTTTTCAACTCTCTGGAATTGGGAAAAGTGGAGCTTGTTGTCAAAATTTTACTTATTTTTACCAATATTTCACAGACTGTTTATTTTAAATTGTATTGTAAGGGCTTTTCAATTCAATTTAAGGACATAAGTACATTTAATTTCATTTCACTATTTCAATTATTTTGCTCACTGTTGTCTTAAAGTATGTCTGTGTGTTTTGTTGTGTTTACTTCTATAGTGTTTGCTTGTTACCCATAAGTTATTCCTAAATATATGATGGAATTTTATTCTGGAGGACAGAACTCACCAAAAATTGTTATTTAAATAACATTTTTAAAATTACTATTTTAATATATGACCCTGGACCACAAAACCAGTCTTAAGTAGCGTGTGTATATTTGTAGCAGTAGCCAAAAATGCATTGTGTGGGTCAAAATAATTTCTTCTTTTATGAAAAGTCAAAAATCATTAAGATATTAAGTAAAGATCACATTCCATGAAGATATTTTGTAAATTTCCTACCGTAAATATATCAAAACTTAATTTTTCGTTAGTAATATGGATTGCTAAGAACTTTACTTGGACAACTTTAAGGACAATTTTATCACTATATTTTGTTTTTGCGCCTTCTGATTCCAGATTTTCAAATAGTTGTATCTCGGCCAAATTTTGTCCTATCCTAACAAACCATACACTAATGTTAAGCTTATTTATTCAGCTTTAAATCTCAATTTCAGAAAATTTACCCTGGTTTCGTTGTCCAGGCTCACAGATTGGATGTTTAAAGAGGCCTGTAATATTTCATTGTAATCAGTTTTTTTTTTATTATATTCTTACAGTGAAGATCACAAAAGCTTCAAAACACGTCGATCCCCAGAGAATCTGACCTTTAAGGAACGTCAGCAGCTGTTTTCTTTGGCAACGGTCACTTCAAGTAAAGTCAAAGTGTCCTGATGAAAAGGCAAGCCTCAGAGACTGTCAATCATTTAGATAATAGTGTCTTAAAACAGAAACGAGCTTGAATATTTCATGTTTCTAGACACTTTGCAAAATTGTATTCACATAAGGCAAATTCATATAAACTAAGAGATCTTTTCATTTTTTACCTGTGTTTTATGAATTCACCAGTATTTTTCACATAGTGTGATAGAATAATACTGTAGGAATGTATTCACAGTGAAAACAGAGGGCTGTTGTAGTAGAGATATTTAGCCTTCAAATCTTCAAAAATAAATGCATACATTGGAAATAAATAATATTTATTGTTTCACAAACATCAGCATCATAAAAATAAATGTTTCTTGTTTCACACTTTATTTTGCTGATAAAACTGCACCACCATTTGTTCTTGTTCTCTGGTTTCAATGGACCCTCGGCGTATGCTTCTGATCTCATTAATGGCATCGATTCCGGTCATTTTCCTGCTCTTCACCAGGTAACAGGCGAGCATCGTCCCCGTCCGCCCGAAACCATGCAAACAGTGCACCGCAACAGCCTGTCAAAGACAAAAACCCGTCAACATAGACGTTAAAAGAGCTTGACTGTGTAACTTTTTGCCCTCTGGCGGCTGAACTTGTGGAGGAACATTGTTTTGGTAATGACGTGTTGTGCTTTGGTGCCGCTACGTTGCACATCGTTGTATTATTTTATCAGTGCGAATATCACTAACGACTTTAAAACGCTACGAAAATAAAGAAAAGTTGTTCTGCTAAATTACGCTGTCTAAACCAGGGAACAAACATGTGGAAGCTGCTATATCATAGAGAGAAGGACTTAGGACTTAGTAAGTTGGAAATGGTGCAATATTTTGACAAACTGTTAAGTTAATAGGTGGTAAAGATACATACAAGCAGTATTATTTAAGATATTAACCTAATATTTCACCTAATGTTACCTGCTCGGAAATAAGAACAAACACAAATGTTGTCAAGATTCTTGCCCTGGAAATCCTGGTTCAGTTCAACAACTAACACCCTTTGTTCCTCAGACAGTCTATAGTCCTCCAAATGTTTTTCCCTGGTCCGACCATTTAGTACAGGCCAAAACACAACAATAATTGACCATTTTCAGCAGCAATACTCAGGAAAATTTGAGAGTTTCGTTCGGTTTAGTGACATTTTTTACGTTTAGTGCCAGCAATATGGCCAAATGATGACGCCTCATGAAAACACTTCATTCATATCTGATGATGGAAACTAATACTTGCTAAGGCTTTTTAGAGTCAAACAGACTTAAGTATTAACTATATTAACTCACTTTGTTACCAACATAAAGATTGATTTGTATACAACAAATGTGATGAAAGCTATGTTGGTTCGTGTTTTATTACGGGTACTTGCGCTTTTCCTTTTTGCTTTCAGTTCGAGGTTCAGCTGCTGTGGCTTCAAGCAACTTTCACTGATTATAAATACTACCCTGACATTCTTGTTTAATAATTTAAAGACATGGCGTAAACATACCTGGACTAATAATGAAAGTACGCAGTTTCACAGGAAATCCGTCCCAAAAGTTATAAATAGGCTAACCATAGTAACTTTAGGGTAAGGAAAAAGCACAGTTTGGAAAAATTTTTTGTGATGTACTATCTAAATTTATTTAGATTTGGTTCATTTCGGGGGAAAAAAGAATAAGATAATCACAAAAATAACTGGCCAGTTATACCTGTCCTTTTGCATTAGCCTCGTCCACTATGGACAGGAATCTGTTGATCTGATCAAACGTTGGAGCGCAGAAGTCGTGAATCCTGATGTGATGAAGGGTCAGGTCTGGACAGGTGTCGTGGTAAGGAGGATTGCGCTCACTCAGGGTCACCAGATGCTTGATTCCGTTGTTCAGCAGGTACTGATAGTGGGCTGTCATTCGGGGCATTGCCAGGCCTGCAACCTTACCAGGATCCACCCAGGAGAAGTTTGGAGGTTGTGCCGAAGCCATAGTTTTCTCTGTTGTGTGAGTATTAATAAAATATTGTTTACCTCTAAACAAATGCATTTCTGCAACATTAAGAAAAACCTGTCTCATATTTACAAAACTTTATGAATATAAAAAAAAAATTCAAACCTAACTTAAAAATGTAAAAAGCTTGCCTTGGTGTCTAACTTCATATTTTACTTCAGTTGACATTCTCTAGTGACATGTTTTTTTTAAGTTGTAAGATTTAAAATTAAAATAAAACATTAATAATAAAAAAAATATTTCAAAATCGAATTTAAAAAAATGACAAAACAACACAATTGCTACAACTTTAACATTAAAAAAAAAAAAACTGAAAATATAAAAAAATCTAAATATTTATAAAAAATAATAATATATAAATGATAGTAAAATAACACTGGGACTCTGAAGTGTTTTTGTTTACATAATAAAAAAAAAAAATTACAAAACCGCAAAATAATTACAACTTTAATACAAAAAAATCCAAATATTAATAAAAATAATAGTATCTCTGAAATAAAAAAATGTGCTGTCAAGCGATTTAATTGTGATTAATCACATCCAATATATATATATATATATATATATATATATAATTTTTTTTTTTTTTTGTTTACATAAAATCTATTAAAAACATTTGAAAACACAAAATTATTACAACTTTAATATAAACTGAAAATACAACAATTTTGATTTTAAGAAAATATAGTGTATCGTATAGTATATAAGTAATACTAAAATAATAACACTGGGTCTCTGAGGTAAAAAAAAAAAAAAGTGCTGTCAAATAATTAATCGTGATTAATCGCATCCAAAATAAATGTTTTTGTTTACATAATATATGTGTGTACGTGTACTGTGTATATTTATTATGTGTGTATATATAAATACACACATGCATGTATTTATTAAAGAATTATTTTTATATATATTAAATATAGTTATATATAACATCAATTATATTAATATAAATATGTAAAATTACATGTAAAACAATATGTATGTAAACAATTTTTTTAATTCTGGATGCAATTAATCGCTTGACAGCACTTAAAAAGAAATACAAGTATGATCTTTAAAAAATTTATCAGACGGTGTAATTTTATAATGTTAATTTTGTATTTTATAATTCAATTTCACAGTCTAGCCCAATGCTTAAAGATTTTTGCTTAAAAATATTGCATTGCATATTGTATTTTACATCATAACATATTATGCCATGTACCCTACAGGCGTGAGGGATAAATTGAACAAGAATTTTGATCATTGCAAACACAAGTAAGTTGCTCTGTACCTTGTTTAGTTCAGTGTTTACTCGACGTGGTCCATATCAGCACTAAACGGTTCTCTTCTGAACACCCTGATAATCACAAACCGCTTATTGTCTCTAAAAACACATGCATTAATCTATATAGTATTATTTCAGCTAATAAAATGCCAGATATAAATGCGATCTTTGTAACTAAAGGACGGCAGTTCGGTACATGCTGTTCAGTCGGAACTAAAGCAGCTGTTATGGCAAGCCGTATTAGCCTAAAATATACTAAGCGTTACTCATCGTAATTGCATTTTTACTAGTAACAGTGCCAATTAAAGAGCTCTTTAATTCAGTTCTTACTAGTAGCAATTATAATTAGGGAGCACTCTAATTCAGTTACTACTAGAAACAATTTCAATTAGAGAACTCTACAAAGTAATTTTTACTAGTAACAATTACAATTTCAGCGCTCTCTAATTCAGTTTTTACTAGTAAGAATTCCGATTAGAGAGCTCTCTAATTTAATTATTATTATTAGTAAAAATGCAATTACAGAGTTCTACAATTAAATTTTTACTAGTAAAAACCACATTAAAGGTGTGTTTAATTGCAGAGCTCTGTAATTGAATTAAAGGGCTCTCTAATTGTAATTGTTACTAGTAAGAATTCAACTGTAGAGCTCTGTAATTAAAAATGAATGGAAGTCAATGGAGACATATGACTAGTAAAAAATAATTTGAAGAGCTCTCTAATTGGAAATTTTACTAGTAATAACTGCATTAGAGAGCTCTCTAATTATAATTGTTACTAGTTAAATTTGAATTACAGAGCTCTCTAACTTAACTGTTATAGCAAAAATGCAATTACGAGTAACGCATAGTATATTTTAGGCTGAAACGGCTTGCCATAAGCTGTCGAAGTGACCACTGGGCGGCACACATGTTACTAACTAATCACTTCGTCTGTGTTATATTCATTCTCTTCCTCCAGAGGGCGAACACAAGCCATACAACCACCATATCACCATTGAAACAAGTGTTTTGTTCTAGTGGAAACTTGCTTTTAAAAAGTTTTTTTTTTTTTTTTTTTTTTAAATAAACCTTTTGAACATATTAATTGCAACCACGTGAATAAGAATTCGACGGAATAATCTCTGTAAAATGGTAAAATAAAAAACGTTTTACTTTATCATAAACGACTGTGATTGGTCCATTTTGACCAGCGCTGAGTGAGGTAACGGCTACCACGTGATCCGTCTGGGAAATACTTTACACCTATAAAAGACGCAGGAAAACTTTAACAGTCATTGAATTAGAAATAAAATCGATTGGTTAAAATAGTAAAATGTACTTTTAGACTAATAGTACCTGACAACATAATTACACATCGCTTTTTTAGCGGAGCGTATAATGCTAATTGCTAGCCAACTGCGTCGTAGTATTCTATGGTCTTTGGTCGTAGTGTATTTCTATGCTTTAACGGTATTTTCACCACGACAATCAAAGACGGTCGTGTCAGAAAAGGTTTTTAGCATTGATACTTTGCATTAAAACTCTTAAATGTGCAAAGTACGGTTAAATGTTGTGATGGCGCACTGCTAATAATATAACAAAACTAGCATAGCATTAGCTTGTAGCATGTCAGGATGGCCGAGCGGTCTAAGGCGCTGCGTTCAGGTCGCAGTCTCCTCTGGAGGCGTGGGTTCGAATCCCACTTCTGACAAGCACATCGTTTTTGTCCAGGTAAAACAACTACAGCCTTTATTTTCAATCTGCAGTCACAAAATTCTTGACTTCAGACTCTTCTTTTTGAAGCAGCATACTGCTTGTACTATTGCAACAGTAAGTATGCGTACTGTACTCATTAAACAGGCGTAATGAGGTCACATGACAACCGTGTAGAATATTATTTCAATTGGAAATAAAAAAATATGTGAACCTGGACCACAAAACTGTCATAGAGGTCATTGAAATTGAGATTATATATTGAATACATCATCTGAAAGATGAATAAATAAGCTTTCGATATATAACTATTTGAAAATGTGGAATCTGAGGGTGCAAAAAAACAACAAAAAAACGTAGAAAATCGCCTGAGAGAAAAAAGTTGTCAAAATTAGGATCGTAGCAATGCATATTTCTAATCAAAAATTATGGTTTTTTTATATTTATAATAGGAAATCTACAAAATATCTTAAAATATCCTAATGATTTTTGGCATATAAGAAAAATTATAATTTTGACCCATTACCCATTTTTGGCTATTGCTACAAATATACCCATGCTACTTAAGACTGGTTTTGTGGTCCAGGGACACATATATAATAAAATCACTCATTAGCCAAACAAGCCAAACTCAGACTGCTCAGTAGTGAAAAACATATGCAAATTTGTTTGCACTGTTCTCTGTGATGTAATTGGTCAAATGTCATCGATCTCTCTTTGATGATTGGCTGTGGCTTTTTGGAATCTGTGCGTATTTATAAATACTTATTGACAGATGATTCAGATTTGAATGTTCTAAGAACTTTGGCTAACATTCCGGTAAGGTTCTCTGAAAATTTTGAACAAATGTTCTTCCAGTAACATTATTAGAATATTTGTTCGAACTTACCTGGTCTTTAACAAAGTTCTCAAAATATTTGCACAAAAAACCATTATACATTGTTTGTGAATGTTTTATCCTTGAAATGTTTTAGTTGGACATTTGTCTAATATATATTAAATATTACTGCTTTCAGAATGTTTCAGAACTTTTAAAAATAACATTTGAATAATGTTTGCTGGTAGCCACTGACTTCCATAGTATGCAATCAGCAACTCCAGTCATAAGGGTCAACTTTTTGAAAATCTGAAAGCTGAATAAATAAGCTTTCCATTTTTGTATGGTTTGTTAGGATTGGACAATATTTGACATAGAGAAAACTATTTGAAAATCTGCAATCTGAGGGCGCAAAAAAAAATCGAAACATTGAGAAAATCACAGTTAAAGGTGTCCAAATTAAGTTCTTTGCAATGCATATTACTAAGAAAAAATTAAGTTAAGATACATTTACGGTAGGAAATACATAATATCCTAATGATTTTTGGTATAAAAGTTGATAGTTTTGACTCATACAATGTATTTTTGGCTGTTGCTGCAAATATACCTGTGCTACTTAAGACTGGTTTTGTGGTCCAGGGTCACATATTTTCTTGTCTTCAACAGAAAGAAGTAATTCATACAAGTTTGGAACAAAGTGAGGGTAAGTTTTTAGTTTTTGGGCAAACTGTCCCTTTAAAATCAAATTTTTAATACTGGTGTTAACATTTAGAGAACATTCAATCAGATAATGTTTCATAACATTCAAAGAACATGTTGTTAGCTGGGTTGAGTCACACTGCTGATGAAAAAACTGCTGATTTTGTAAAGTCACCTACACTACCAGTCAAAAGTTTTGAACAGTAAAATGTTTTAATATTTTTACTATTTAAAATAACTGTTTTCTAATTGAATATATTTTAAAATGTAATTTATTCCTGTGATCAAAGATACATTTTTTAGCATCATTAATTGCAGTCTTCAGTGTCACATGATCCTTCAGAAATCATTCTAATATGCTGATTTGCTGTTCAAGAAACATTTATTATTATTATTATCATCAATATTTGAAACGAGAACATTTTTGAATAAACTTTGAATAAAAGGATGCAAAGGTCAGCATTTATCTGAAAAAAAAAAACTTTTGTAACATTATACACTATATCATTCAAAAGCTTCGAGTCAGTATAGCTTTAACTTTAGGAATTAATACTTACATTCAGCGAGAATGCTCTAAATGGATCAAAAGTGATTTCTGTTTCAGATAAATGCTGTTCTTCTGAACTTTCTATTCATCAAAGAAACCTGAAAAATTCTACTCAGCTATTTTCAACATAATAATAATAATATGAAACATTTTTAAGCAGAAACCAGAATACTAGAATGATTTCCGAAGGATCATGTGACTGGAGTAATGATGCTAAAAATCCAGCTTTGAAATCAGAGGAAAAAATAAAATGTAAAATATATTCAAATAGAAAACCGTTATTTTAAATTGAAAAAATATTACAAAATTGTACAGTTTTTAATTATTTTTATTTTTTGCTGTACTTTGGATCAAATAAATGCAGTCTTGGTGATTATTTAAAAAACATTAAAAGTCTTAGTATTTAAAAGATTTTGACTAGTAGTGTACATTGTGTGTTTAATCTGTAAATATGAGTGTTTGATCATTACTGAGAAACCAGGTGGTTTATTAAAAAATGAAATGTAATACACAATATGACAATACACAACAGGCTATCAGATGCAGATAAAACAAAGCACATTACACACTTTTTACACAAGATGTGCCATCGCCTTTTAATTTACATAAAGCTCTACCATTTACATGAAGGAGTCAATTATAGTCCTCAAGATATTATATAAGATATTCCTCATTCATCTTCTAACTTGAAATATAGTCCAGTGGACTATGTAGGGCAGCAAGTGTCTTCCGAGAACAATCAATTTCCTGCACAGACTCACTGCACATGTCATTTAAAGATGCTTTGACCTCCCCGGATCTGTAACATGTTAAAGAATGAAGGCTTATGGATTGTTTTAATGATGTAACAGGACATTCAGGTGTCACCATCACATGAGCTTGCTCAGGATGCCTGGGGAAGTGCCACAGTTGTGTGTCCTCCTGCTGCCGGTGTGTCTTCATGTGGGCATTTCGACTTTTCACCTTCAAAAACACCCTAGGAGAAGAGGCAATCATGAATCAGATCACAACCACTGTGATTCATAACTGTATGAAGATGTTTCTGTGTTTGAGTCAGGATGTGGCTTACTTTCCACACTCTGTGCAGGGAAAGACGACGGCTGAATCAGTATCTCCACTGGTGGTGCTGTTGGAGGGAGAACTTCTCACAGAAGCCGAACTCAAAGGCAGGGTCAGCGTGGACGCTTTGTTTTCGGCTGGAGAGCTACAGAGCAGCCGGAGGTTGTTCTGGGTCCACGTTTCTTCGTTTATCTGCTGTGAGAACAATAGCAATTTTAGCCATAAATGCTTTTTTTTTGTAACTGTTTACTACTTCCAAACACATTTTTCCATAAAACAGTTAAACGGCCTAAGGAACACCAAAAATCTAACATCCGTCCAACACATGCACTATGTGTGACCCTTAAGTAGCACAGGTATATTTGTAGCAATAGCCAAAAATACATTGTATGGGTCAAAGTTATTGATTTTTCTTTTATGCCAAAAAGGATGTTCCATTTTGTAAATTTATTACCGTAAATTTTTCAAAACTTAATTTTTGATTAGGAATATGCATTGCTAAGAACTTCATTTGGACAACTTTAAAGACAATTTTCTCCCCTCAGATTCCAGATTTTCAAATAGTTGTATCTTAGACAAATAGAATATCTTTAAAATGAGTACTTATTTTAAAATGTATTCTAAATTTGAGTGTCATCTAAATGTAATGTTCGGACGCTTAATTGCATGTTTTTTGCAATTACAGTAAATGAAAATTTATTATAATCTAAATTTATATTAAAGGATAACTGTTGCCAAAATGCAACCTGGGCTGTTTTTTTTTTTTTTTTACTGTAAACGAGACAAACTTATATCTAAAAGCATAATTACGTAATTATGTCGTTTACAGTAAAAAAACAGCCCAGGTTGCATTTTGGCATCAGTTATCCTTTAAATGCAATTAGTTGAACTTAAGAGTGTATTTTGACACACTTAAGTAGGACTTAAGTACATCTTTGTTGATATATGGTTAAAGCGAAAGCATTGACAATTATAAACTAAAATATACTTTAATGTCATTTTGGGCGAACTGTCCTTTTAAAATCACATTTTTAATACTGGATGTTTTTAACATTTAGAAAACATTCAATAAAATAATGTTTCATAACATTCAAAGAACATCATTATCTGTATGTACAGTTTAAAAAAATACACTATCAGTCAAACAGTAAGATTTTTAATGTTTTTTTTAAAGAAGTCTCTTCTGCTCACCAAGCCTGAATTTATTTGATCCAAAGTACAGCAAAAAAACAGTAAAATTTTGAAATATTTTTACTATGGAAAATAACTGTTTTCTATTTGAATATATTTTAAAATGTAATTTATACCTATGATTTCAAAGCTGAATTTTTAGCATCATTACTCCAGTCACATAATCACAGAAATCATTCAAATAATCTGATTTGCTGCTCAAAAACATTTATAATAATTATTATTATTATATTAAAAATGCTGAGTAGTTCAGAAGAACAGCATTTATCTGAAATATAAATCGTTTGCAACATTATAAATGTCTTTTATCATCACTTTTGATCGATTTAAAGCATCATTGCTAAATAAAAGTATTCATTTCTATCACCCCCCCCCATCAAGGAATCCTGAAAAAAATGTACTCAACAGATTTAAATATTGGTGATAATAATAAAAAGAAATCAGCAAATCAGCATATTAGAATGATTTCTGAAGGATGAAAGGAAGATTGGGGTAATCACAGGAATAGATTACCTTTTTAAATATATATTTAAATAGAAAACAGTTATTTTAAATAGTAAAAAATACTTGATGCACTTTGGATCAAATAAATGGAGGCATGGTGAGCATTCTTCTTTACAAAACATTCAAAATCTTTTGACTGGTAGTGTATATATTTAACATTTAAAGTACACTACAAGTGTACATTAAGTACGAGTAAGCACGCTTATTTTTCACAAGTAACCTGTATGACAAAATCTCCTTTTTGTGCTCCACAGATTAGCATGAGGATTTAGAACACCTTCAGGCTGAGTAAATAATACCAGAGTATCATTTTGGATTAAATTATTGTCATCTTATGTAGGGAGATTTTTGCTTTTTAGTTTTATTAAGGGTTTGAATCCTAAAACTAAACATCAACTATTCTATATAGCTAGCATTGTGTGTGTGTGTGTGACCCTGAACCACAAAACCAGTCATAAGGGTCATTTTTTTTTTTAAATTGAGATTTATACATCATCTGGAAGCTGAATGAATAAGCTTTCCATTGGTGTATGGTTTGTTAGGATAGGCCAAATTTTTCCGAGCTACAACTTGAAAATCTGAGGGTGCAAAAAAATCAATTTATTAAGGAAAATTGCCTTTAAAGTTGTCCAAATGAAGTTCTTAGCAATGCATATTACTAATCAAAATGCAAGTTTTTATATATTTGCAGTAGGAAATTTACAAAATATCTCCATGGAACATGATCTTTACTTAATATCCTGATGTCTTTTTGTGTGCTTCACAGATCAGCATGTGGATTTAGAACAGCTTCATGGTGAGTAAATAATGACAGAATATCATTTTGGATTAAATTATTGTCAAATCATCTTATGTAGGGAGATTTTAGTTTTTTTAGTTTTAAGGGTTTAAATCCTAAAACTGAACATCAACTATTCTATATAGCTAGCATAGTGTCTTCTCTATTATTAAAACATGTCTCATTGTATTTGTTTGTTTGTTAGGCCAAATTTTTTCCAGCTACAACTTGAAAATCTGAGGGTGCAAAAAAATCAATTTATTAAGGAAAATTGCCTTTAAAGTTGTCCAAAAGAAATTCTTAGCAATGCATATTACTAATTTAAGTTTTAATATATTTACAGTAGGAAATTTACAAAATATCTCCATGGAACATGATCTTTACTTAATATCCTGATAATTTTTGGCTTAAAAGAAAAATCGATAATTTTGACCTATGCAATTTATTTTTTGGCTTTTTCTACAAATATACCCATGCGACTGGTTTTGTGGTCCAGGGTCTCAGACACACACACACACACACACACACACACACATGTTTGTTTTTGTGAATTGTGGGGACATTCCATAGACGTAATGGTTTTTATACTGTACAAACGATATTTGCTATCACCCTACACCTTCCCTACACCTAAACCTAGCCCTCACAGGAGACTGTGCATATCTTTACATTCTCAAAAAAACGTATTCTGTATGATTTATAAGCCTTTTGAAAAGTGGGGACATGGGCAATGTCCTCATAAGTCACCCTCTCCTTGTAATACCTTTGTCATACCCATTTTATTACACAAATTTGTGTCCTGATATGTCACAAAAACAAACACACACACACACACACACATACACACACACACACACACACATATATATATATATATATATAAACAGAGGACTTGTAATAATCTGCTAATGACACGTAGGTAATTATACAGTATTAATAAGGTGTTCAGAGTGGTCGCTAAGTGACTACTACACAATCACACTACCTATATTAATACACAGTACACATCTGACAGAATGCAGAGGCAATATGCGGCATATTTAAGAGAAAAGGTGTGAGCGTACTAGTAAATGACAGGAAGTGGAGAAAGCACCTAGAGGTTTCAGTAGTACACCGGCTCACAGATACTCACAGAGTTCGACACTTCACAGACAAACACAGAACTGGAGTTTTCTGATATTTCAGCCTCCCTGGTTTTGCTGTCGGCTTCTTTGGGCGGCTCTGTGATGTTGACTATCGGCCAGTCTCCCTAATTCATGAAATATATAGGCTATGCATTAAAAAATAAAATGTAATGTGTACACCTAATTTACACTTAAAATATCTATATGTCATTAAATTAGATAACATCATATCCAAGTAAGTGTCATCTGCACTCTTGAATGGCATTTGCCTTATTATTTTAATACCGTTTTGTTTTGTAATGCAGTGCTATGCATTCAGTTCAATTGTAAGTCTCTTAATTGTCCAAATACAGTGACGTGAGATTCAGACGAGCCGTAACTCACCCGCTGGCCTTGAACAGGTGTAGACAGAGCCGTGCTGACTCTCGTACCAATGCGCAAACGCTTTTTCCATGTGTAATAATACTCGACACACTGAGAAACTGACTTTGTCTTGACCTAAATAATAAAAGAACACATTCTCATAGTCACCAAACCACAGGGTCACAAATTAATGCTAATGTATTCACGGAAAGCAAAAGATTATATATATATACAGGGTTTTTGCAGGTCTTAAAAAGTCTTAATTCGCCCTTTAACAAATTAAGGTCTTTAAAAGGTCTGAATTCAGGGCAGAACATCTTATATCCATACAGTCATGAAGTGCAGTTACCAAAAATGAATATCTTCCTTCGTATTTTTATTTTGTTTTCTAATACAAACATCTAAGCGTCCTTCAATCAAGATGCATTTACTTGATGAGATGCAGATTAAAGATACAACGTGTTGTTATCTGAGAAATTGAACAAAATACATTTTATTTAAGAGTTTATGCTTAAAATGAGCAAATATCTGAAAATAGGACATATAAACTTTTAACTTCTTAAATTAACTTGATTTTTCTAATTGGCAGATTTTTGTTCTTATTTTAGCCACAAACTCACTTTATTTTAATCAATTTTGCTTCTATTTCTATTCTATTTTGCTTCTGTATTTCAGTGTTTTTTTATTTGCTGGAAAAACTTTTGCTTTAAATGCATATGCATTTATGTCCCAAGTAAAGTAAATGAAAACTTTGTTGGGAGAACATAAAAGTTTTGCAATCGAATGCAAAAGCATTGATATACACAACAAATCAAAAGTTTAACAGTAAGATTTTTAATGCTTTTTAAAGAATTCTCTTCTGTTCACCAAGCCTGCATTTATTTGATCCAAAGTACAGCAAAAACAGTACAATTTTGAAATATTTTTGCTGTTTAAAATAACTGCTTTTTTATTTGAATATATTTTAAAATGTAATTTATTCCTGTGATCAAAGTTAAATTTTTAGCATCATTATTTCAGTCTTCAGTGTCACTTGATCCTTCAGAAATCATTTTAATATGCTGATTTTCTGTTCAAGAAACATTTATTATTATTATGATTAATATTTAAAACAGTTGAATACATTTTCTTCAGGATTCTTTATGCTTAAAACAAGAGTAAATATCTAAAAAACTTTTCACTTTTTAAATAACTTGATTTTTCTAATTAGCAGATTTTTGTTTTTATTTTAGTCACAAACTCACTTTATTTTGATAATTTTCTCAGAAAACAAGACTTACTTTTGCTTCTATTTGCTTTCTATTCTATTTTGCGTCTGTATTTCAATGTTTTTTTTTATTTGCTGGAAAAACTTTTGCTTCATCTGCGTATATATTAAAAAATGGGGTATAAAAACTTTTCACTTTTTAATTAACTTGACTTTTTCTAATTGGCAGATTTTTGTTCTTATTTTAGTCACAAACTCACTTTATTTTGTTTTTGTTGTTTTTCAGAAAACAAGACTTAATTTTTCTTCTGAAGTAAATGTATCTTGATTTAAGAATCTTTAGACATCTCCATGAAAAAACAAGACAAATACTTAGGAAAAACATCACTTTTTTTGCTGTTTGATTGGTAAAAGTTATTTCCATATTCTAGTGGGGACTAAGACTTAAGCTATTTATTTTCATATGAGTTAAAAGTACGCTCTTAAAAATAAAGTTGCTTTAAAAGGTTCTTCACAGCGATGCCATAGAAGAATCATTTTTGGTTCCACAAAGAACCATTCAGTCAAAGGTTCTTTAAAGAACCATCTTTTATACCTTTTTATAATCTGAAGAACCTTCTTTCGCCACAAAGAACCTTTTGTGAAACAGAAAGGTTCTTCAGATGTTAAAGGTTCTTTATGGAACCATTTAGACAAAAAGTGTTCTTCTATGGCATCGTGAAGCACCTTTGTTTTTAAGAGTGTAATAGAGATCTGTTGAAAGTTGTATTTTAAAGTGTTGCCTAATACAAGACATTTACATTTACATTACATTTAGAAAATATATTGGTGCATTTTGTTTTATTTATGTTTATGTTTTTGCACTTGGTCTCGAAAAGGCCTTAAATGCACCTTCAGAAAACCTGCACAAACCCTTTAATATTAAATGCCCACAAATACCATTCTCTGGACAAGGTAGAAGTCTTTGCTATGCATTAAAAGTGCTTTGTTCAGCTGCCGTTTTTCCTGAAGCGTCCATCTGTCTGATCCTAGTTGATGAGAGGAGGAGAAGAAACGCTGTAATGTTGTGCATTTAGTATTTTTAGGTTAACACATAAAAGCAGATCTGTACATTAAAGAACACTGATGCATCATTTCCATAATGGCCAACGCAAGCAGCATAAATTAACATCTGGTTCAAGACATTTTTTGGGGGGGCGTGAAACAATGGCGCAAATACCAGTAAATCGTCTGGCGCAAACTTTAGTAAATCGCGATGTGTGATTCATTTAGAGACTGTCCTCCCAGAAATTTTGCATCTGAAAGGGAAACTCCTACAAAATGCATATGCGATAAGATCAGCCACAAAAATGATGGTGCCCACTCTTTTTCATGTTTTTAGTAAATCCTGACAGACGATTTTTTTAAACGCCATAAAAGGGGTTTGCACTGGTGCAAGCGGTTCGTAAATCTGGCCCTTCGTTTAATTGAATGCTTTCTCAGGAAGGAATACTTGCATATTTTTGTGTTTTTTGGGGTTACAAAAATCTTACGCACCTGCATAATGATAGTCTGTTTTGGGGCTGGATGAGTTTCTCAGCGGCATTGGCAGGAGAAGCTTTTCAAGGGTATTCTGGAACATGATAGTTATTTTAAGACTTTTCAGAGAACGAGAGAAAGAGTTTAATGCCAGGAAGTGATGATAAGAAAAATACTAACCATTATGTCTCCTCTGCACTCGAAAAGACAGTGCAGGACATATTCTGTGTTTGCTCCGCCGCCTGGAAGCACACTGGAGCACGCCAGTTTCAGAAGATCATCCACTGAAACAGGGGAAAGTCAATGCTAGTCACATATTAGTGCTTTCTTTTTCCTTAATGTGTACAAAAAATAAATAAACCATTTAAACATTTCTATCTATCTATCAACATGCTAATCACATTAGAAAACATCCTAACAACATGCTAACAACTTGCTAATCATGCTAGCAACATGCTAACAACATGCTAATTATGTTAGACACATGCTAACAACATGCTAATCATGCTAGAAACATGCTTGTGAAATGCTAGTCATGTTAGAAACATGCTAATAACATGCTAAACATGCTAATTATGTTAGACACATGCTAACAACATGCTAATCATGCTAGAAACATGCTTGTGAAATGCTAGTCATGTTAGAAACATGCTAATAACATGCGAAACATGCTAGTGACATGCTACTCATGATAAAAATATGCTAGTGACACACTAATCATGCTAGCAACATGGTAGTCATGCTAACAACATGCTAATCATGCTAGAAACATGCTTGTGAAATGCTAGTCATGTTGGAAACATGCTAATAACATGCTAATCATGCTAGCAACATGATAGTCATGCCAACAACATGCTAATCATGCTAGCAGCAATGCTAGTGACATGCTAGTCATGCTAAAACATGCTAGTAACTTGCTTATGCTAACAACTTGTTAATCATGCTAGCAACATGCTAGTAACTTGCTAATCATGCTATAAACAAGCTTGTGAAATGTTAGTCATGCTAGAAACATGCTAATAACATGCTAATCGTGCTAACAACTTGCTAATCATGCTAGAAACATGCTTGTGAAATGATAGTCATGCTAACAACGTGCTAATCATGCTAGAAACGTGCTTGTGAAATGTTAGTCACGTTAGAAACATGCTAATAACATGCTAATCATGCTAACAACTTGCTAATCATGCTAGAAACATGCTTGTGAAATGATAGTAATGTTAGAAACATGTTGACAACATGCTAATCATGCTAACAACATCCTAGTGAAATGCTAGTCATGTTAGACACATGCTAACAACATGCTAATCATGCTAGAAACATGCTTGTGAAATGATAGTCATGTTAGAAACATGCTAATAACATGCTAATCATGCTAGTAACATGATAGTCATGCCAACAACATGCTAATCATGCTAGCAGCAATGTTAGCGACATGCTAGTCATGCTAACTTGCTAATCATACTAGAAACATGCTTGTGAAATGATAGTCATGCTAGAAACATGCTAATAACATGCTAGTCATGCTAACAACTTGCTAATCATGCTAGAAACATGCTTGTGAAATGTTAGTCACGTTAGAAACATGCGAATAACATGCTAATCATGCTAACAACTTGCTAATCATGCTAGAAACATGCTTGTGAAATGATAGTAATGTTGAAACATGTTTATAACATGCTAATCATGCTATCAACATACTAGTGACATGCTAGTCATGTTAGATACATGCTAACAACTTGTTAATCATGCTAGAAACATGCTAATAAAATGGTAAACATGCTAGCAACATGCTAGTGACATGTTAATCATGCTAACAACATGCTAGTCATGCTAACAACATGCTAATCATGCTAGCAGCATTCTAGTGACATGCTAGTCATGTTAAAACATGCTAGTTACTTGCTTATGCTAACAGCTTGTTAATCGTGCTAGCAACATGCTAGTGACTTGCTAATCATGCTAGAAACAAGCTTGTGAAATGTTAGTCATGCTATAAACATGCTATTCATGCTAACAACATGCTAGTGACATACTAGTTGTGCTAGTAACATGCTAATCATTCAATCAACATGCTAGTGACATGCTGGTCATGCTAAAACATGCTAGTAACTTGCTTATGCTAACAACTTGTTAATCGTGCTAGTAACATGCTAGTGACTTGCTAATCATGTTAGAAACATGCTTGTGAAATGATAGTCATGATAGAAACATGCTAATAACATGCTTATGCTAACAACATGCTAGTGACATGCTAGTCTTGTTATATACATGCTAGTAACTTGGTAATAATGTTAGCAACATGCTAGCAACTTGTTAATCACGTTAGCAACATGCTAGTTGTTCTAGCAAAATGCTAATCATGCTAACAACATGCTAGTGACATGCTAGTCATGCTAATAACATGTTAATCATGCTATCAACATTCTAGTGGCATGCTAGTCATGCTAAAACATGCTAGTAACTTGCTTATGCTAACAACTTGTTAATCATGCTAGCAACATGCTAGTCATCCTAAAAACATGCTAGTAACTTGCTAATCATGTTAAAATAACTAAAAACATACTAGTAACTTGCTTTTAAACTTTTTAAACTTAAACTTCCTAAACTTTTTTAGCTTCTTAAAACATCCTTAAACTTTTCAAACTCTCCGGTCCGGCTTTCTCAAGCCAACTTAAAGTTTGTCTTGACAAACTTTCTGATCTAGTTTTGTGTTGCAGTTGTTATACAAACAATTTTCACTTAGAAATTGCTACATTTCATAATTAATTACAAAGAACTGGTGACTAATACATTCAATTAAACAAGAACTTTTGAAGTAGAAAGGCTGAAATAGTGTTTTCTTGTAAAATATATTACAATATTTTTTGAAAAATCAGTGTAGATAATTGTATTACTCAGCTGAAGAATGATTTTATAATGTTTTGCTTTCCATCAGGCCTAAAAATACCTGTTCTGCATTGTAAAATCACTGGAGTGCACTTCGCTTAGTTGCTGCACTTAACTCTTTCGGCACAAAATGTGATTTTAGTTACCGTTCTGCTGGTTATCAGGGGTATCCATGTCTTTGGTGGGCGACCACAGAAGAACAGCATTATGGGTGTCTTCTTCTGTCAGGGGTTGACTATTAATGTTTGGGATTTTTGCTTGAAAATCCTCACCAACATTAATATGACTACAAAGAACATATAAATTACAGTTATTTACTTTATATTCAAACATGTAATTAGTCAATACATCAATCGAATTAGTCAATTAGTAAAAAAAAATCTAATGTCCCAGATAAACTGCATTCATTAAAGTAAATGAAAACTTTATTGGGAGAACACGAAAGTTTTGTGATCGAATGCAAAAGCATTAATATACACTACCAGTCAAAAGGGATTTTTTTAATGTTTTTAAAAGAAGTCTCTTTTGCTCACCAAGCCTGCATTTATTTGATCCAAAGTACAGTCAAAACAGTAAAATTTTGAAATATTTTTTACTGTTTAAAATAACTGCTTTCTATT
>NC_133381.1:5607867-5656352 GCF_049309525.1 Garra rufa | reverse complement strand
TTTTCCTCCAAAAAACATAATTTCTTTACGACTGAAGAAAGAAAGACATGAACATCTTGGATGACAAAGGGGTGAGTACATTATCTGTACATTTTTGTTTTGAAAGTGAACTAATCCTTTAACTCAAACTGTTGAAGTCTGTTAGTCATATAATGCAGTGAATGGGCACCAAACCTTTGAAAGAAAAAAAAACATGCACAGACAAATCCAAATTACACTCTGCGGCTCGTGACGATACACTGATGTCCTAAGACACGAAACGATAATTTTTTGTGAGAAACTGAACAGTATTTATATCACTATTTGCCACTGATTCACAGCAATGTCCAACTGTCCTGAGTATACGCAAACGCCGGAAGGCGAAAAATGTGAAGTTGGGAATCGGTGAACATTCAACAGTCCCGGATGAGTTCGCACAAGCAAACGTAATCTTTTAGCTTTAAATCGGAACAATCAGGATAAGCGCAAGTCATTACCATTTTGAAAAGCCACTATACCCACAATCTCTGTGCACTGTGTAAACAATGAGCGCCGTATACACGCGACAGATCGCTTCCGCCGTTTGCATATACTACGCCAGAGGGACAGTTGGACATGGCTGTGTATCAAAGGTGAAAAATGATATAAATACTGTTCAGTTTCTCGCAAAAAACGATCCTTTCGTGTCTTAGGACATCAATGTATCGTCACGAGCTGCAGAGTGTAATTTGGATTTGTCTGTGCATGTTTTTTTTACTTTCAAAGGTTTGGTGCCCATCCACTGCCATTATATGACTAACAGACTGCAACGTTTGAGTTAAAAATCTTCGTTCGTGTTCTACTGAAGAAACAAAGTCACGTACATCTCAGATGCCCTGGGGGTAAGCAGATAAACATCAAATTTTCATTTTTGGGTGAACTATCTCATTAAGAGAGACTAACCAGCCCCGTCTACAACAGATTCAACCCTGCTGCTCCTGCCTGTTGCTCTTCCACTGATGGCACTGAAGAGGCCTGATCCCGGGCGTACGGGGCTGAGCATGGGTGGAGGCGTGTACGGCACGTCGTCTCCAATGCTGCTCGGTGTCCTCAGCTGACTGCGGAAGAGCACGGCGCCTCTGGACTCCTGACCGGCGCTGGGTGGAGGAATCATCAATGGGACCAGACAGTGGCGGTACCTCTTTTTCACCTGCTTTGGTGCACATTCTCCATCCGAGACGGATCTCTTTATCTAGAATGGGTTATGTAGGAAGTGTGCTTTAGTTAACATTAAAATCTGTCGGATTTACATGATTTAAGGTGAGACGCTGCAGGTGAATAGAGTAAAAAAATAACTAATAGTTATCACCTTACTTACTCAGTTGATTGATTGCATTGATTATTGCAAAAAAAAATTAGTATTCCAAGTTTTCAAAATGTTAGGGTTTAAATATGCAAATGAGTCATTATTTAATAAAATATGCGCTAATTTGCGTACATTTCTAGTAAAAAAAATCTAAACACTGGATGAGGTCAGTTTCAAAATTCTTGATTATTTTTTGACATATTAGAGTATTGTTTTACAGAGGGGATTTTTTTGGATATCTCATTTTGTCATAATTCAGAAAAAAAAATGTGTGCATGAAGACAGCGTTTTTGCCTGAAGTGTCTCAATTTTGACTTTTTTTTTAATCAATTGCAAGTTTATATCTTGCAATTCTCACTTCTTTTCTCAGAATTGTGTGAAATAAACAGGCGATTTTGACTTTTTTCCTCAGAATTGCTTGTTTGTATTCTGCAATTCTCACTTCCGCAATCCAAAGATATAAACTTGCAATTGTGAGAAATGAAGTCATAATTGTGAGATATAAACAGCCAATTTTGACTTTTTTTCTCAGAATTGTGTTATTCAAACTCAATTGCAAGTTATGAAGTCAGAATTGTGGAATTTAAACTTTTCCCCTGAATTGCTTATTAGTATTTTGCGATTCTCACTTCTTTAGCAATTGCATGTTTATATTCTGACTTTTTTCTCAGAATTCTGAGATATAAACTCGCAACTGTGAGAAATGAAGTCAGAATTGTGAGATATAAACAGGCAATTTTGAGAACTGCATGATATAAGCTCAGTTTCGAGTTACAAAGTCGTAATTGCGGGATATAAACTTTTTTATAAAGCAATTTTGACTTTTTTTTTTTTTTTGAATTGCTTATTTGTATTTCACAATTCCCTTTTTTTTTTTTTTTTTAGCAATTGCAAGTTTATATCTCGAAATTCTCACTTCTTTTCTCAGAATTGTGAGAAATAAACAGGCAATTTTGACTTTTTCCTCAGAATTGTTTGTTTGTATTCCGCAATTCTCACTTCCGCAATTCAAAGATATAAACTTGCAATTCTGAGAAATGAAGTCAGAATTGTGGAATATAAACTTGCAATTCTGACTTTTTCCTCTGGATTGCTTATTCTCACTACTTTAGCAATTGCAAGTTTATATCTAGCAATTCTGACTTTTTTCTCAGAATTGTGAGATATAAACTCGCAATTGTGATAAATGAAGTCATACTTGTGAGATATAAACAGGCAATTTTGACTTTTTGTCTCTGAATTGCTTGTTTGTATTTCGCAATTCTCACATTTTCTTAGCAATTGCAAGTTTATATCTCGCAATTCTGACAGTTTTTCTTAGAATTATGAGATATTGACGTCTTTCCACAGTTTAAATAAGTTCTGATGTTCTTTCATGTTTATTCATGTAAATAAGTAAAGATTGATTTAACCAGGCAATACAGCGATCCCTCACGACACATTAAAAAGCCACAAAACGGTATTTATTGTTTGAATTTCTTAAAAAAATTACAACATTTTAATGCTGAGACCTTGTTTCATACCAGAAGTAACCTGCTCTGTCTTGTCTATTGGCGTGTTGTCATTTTCCTTTTTGCTCCGCAATGTGTTTATCACTGTGTGAAAACGTGATGTGTAGTGTGAGAGCACCATTGTTTGTTGGACATAGCAACAGTAACTAACGAGGGCGGTTTTTTGCAAAGGGTCAGTTGACCTTCTTCTCGCGCAGTGAAAAAACATTACAGAGCAAAGAGGAAACTGACAACACGCCGATAGACAAGACAAAGCAAGTTACTTCTGGTATGAAACAAGGTCTCAGCTTTCAAATCTAGAAATGAAGAAATTCAAGCAATAAATAACATTTTGTGCCTCTTTTTGTGTCGTGACAGATCACTGTATTGCCTCAGTTCAAAAGACCGAACCGATCGTCTTTTAAGATTTACTGAATTAAGCATGAATGAAAATCAGAATGTATTTTGTTTCAGCCGTGAAAAGATGTCAGTACACAGCATTTTTCAAGTTTAAGTCCATCAATGTTAATCTACTCTCCTGTCTGATTTGTTTGTCAGACATAAGGGTGGATTTGTCATTATGATTGGTCAGATCGCCTGTCAATCAAGCTCTTTGCAAAGAGACAATTAAACCTTGTGCAAAGCGTGCAGTTTCAGTTGTCAACGTTAAAAATCATTATTGAGTGTTTGATTGGTTCACTGCACATTTTAGAGGTTTACATTAACTCAAAGCAAAGAAATCAGGATTAGCAATCTAGTTATGCCATTTTTCAGTATACGACAAATTGAATTGGAGGCAGTAGTCAAATTCATTTTGATATGAATATCATTTTGATATCCCTTTAATTTCAGCATTTTTCTTTCATTTATGCATTTTATGGTGCCTACAGGGTTTGGAAATGTATGGAATTTGATTCAAGTATTTTCCAGACTTTTGACCCTATTTGTTTTTTTGTAATACAAAATTAAGTATTTAATTCAATTATATTATTGTACATGAAGTGAGGTTTCATGACAGCTGTTTAGTGATTGTCAAATACAATTGAATGAATTCACGGTGCACTTTTTCAGTATGCAAAATGCAGGTTATAAGCATTTTGGGTTTCTTCTCACTATATTTCTAACACCATAATACAGAACCTCAAGGACCTTTGCAAAAGTAAAAAATATACAAACTTTTATGTGCACACAAGAAACCAATAAACTTAGCATTATCATTGTGCCATCAGCCCATTTTCGCGGTGTGGTTTCTTGGCCGTCACAAACTGGGCGTTAAAGAGACCAAAGACCTTGAAATATGGCATACTGCCCTAACGAAAGCCACATTTTAAACACTTTTTTTTAATTTACAGTATCAGTCTTTTTTATAGACCCTTGACTTTGGCATATTTCATGCCATCAGCCCACTTTGTGTCATGGTTTCTCCACTGCCACAGAAGGTTTGTTAAGTTGGACATTAGGCCTTGATATTAGAGGTACTACCATAAGAAAAGCCAAATTTTGAGCAAGTCAGTGTTGTTTTCGTCAACGATGACGATGACGAAATCATTTCGTTGACGCCACTTTTTTTCATGACGATAACGAGACGATGACGAGATAGAAATGGCTCGTTGATGACTAAAACATGACGAGACGTGTGTGAGTTTTCGTTGACGAGACGAGAATAGACGAAAATGTTAGTGGGTGGTCTGTCAGACATTTAAAATGCATGACATTTCCGCTTATTGTGCATGCCAATTAAAACTTAAAAAGTATCTGACGCTATGGCAAGCCGTTTTAGCATTAAATACTCTTTGCTATACTAGTATGGCAAGCCGTTTTAGCATTCCATCCTTGTTTGTCTTTTATGTTCTAAAACATTCCTTCATTATTGTAATTATTGGTGAAAATAGTCGATCCGGAAGCTCACATTGTGTTGAACTATAGATCTGCTATTTTCAGAACTTATAAGTGACACTACCCAACAGCAAAATACTTACTGACCTACATTAATTTGTTAAAAGACTACTTTTTTCCCTTTTTTTGACTAAAACTAGACTAAAACCTTTTTGACTTTTCGTCGACTAAAATTGGACTAAAACTATCACATATAGAAGTGACTAAAATTTGACTAAAACTAAGAAGCATTTTAGTCCAAAAGACTAAGACTAAGACTAAATCTAAGATGGTTGTCAAAAACAACACTGGAGCAAGTACCTTAATTTATGTGCATCCATGCTCTTGTTTCATTCATAATAAGATGGCAGTGATGCACAAAGGAAATATATATAACTAGAAAAGGTTACAGCATACAAAAACATCCTATGCACATGTAAATAGTTTCTCAAGGGCACAAAATTTTCTTGTGTGCATGTAAAAGTCTTAATTTATTTATTTGTTTTTTAATTATTTATTTTAGGGTCTCTGTATCTGTATCTGTACAGATGACTCTACTATATACCAAATATAAAGCTGAAAATAATGCTCTATGGTCTGATAAAATAAAGTATGGAAAAATATGTAATTTTGAAATGGAAAATGTGTAGGAACCTTCTATTATAAGAAAGCTGGACAGAATATATTCAAGAGCTCATTGCATTGTTTTTCATGAAGAAATCAATTTACAGTTATAATTTTTGTAACGGAATAGTAGAATGGAATGGCATAAGAATGAAGTTGTACATTTAAAAACAATTTTGAGCATCAGCAGTCTATAAATTCTCAGATGGCTGAAGTGATGTTTCAGATCTCGATATTAAAGCTTTTAATTTTTTTTTAAACGGCTGTTAAAAATCATATGAATGCCAGAAACTCACACAGGAAGGGTGTTTTCGTACAGACGGCCGGGGTGACTGTGTACCGGACTTAATTAAACTGTTTTGTTCCTCAGCTTTCTGGTGGCACAGAAGGCTGAGCGAGAGTTTGGATGGGTAGTCCTTGACAGGTACTGACACAGGTAAGATGATGGGGTTGGTTTGAGCAGACTCAGACAGATGAATGTGCCCGTCTTTCTGTTGCAACAAAGAAAGAAGTATGAAGCAAGTGATTTTTCACAAGCCATCTCACTGATGAACAAAATGACTCTGGTTCTTACCATTTTGAGCGATGTGGGTTGTGTCCGCAGTCCTCCATGTGAGCGCATGTGACCGTTCAGAGCCGGAAGACTTTTGAACTCTCTGTGACAAACTGTGCATCGCATCTTTGCGTGGGATCCGTCCTCTCTCGACAACCCAGGTTCTGCTCTACAGAAATCCAAATCCACATACTATATTATACTGTATATCCATAAAACTGCTAGTAAACTTCACAAAAATTAGAGAGCAGCAAATAACACTAGTGAAATTTTAAAGTAAAAAACCTGAAGTAGTATTTTCTTACACATACTGCAATATCCAATGTTACACATGACCATATAATAATTGTTAAAAATTCAATAGCAAGACCTCAGGATTCATAATTCTTAGTATCACTGGATGTCGACTTAATCAATTATTAATGAATTATGCAATTACAGTAACACTTTACTTGAAGCCTTTATGTATAATGTATTATAAAAGTAGTTTTAATGCATTAATTATGGCTTTTAATGCGTTGTACAATCACATGAACAAGTGTAACCCCAGTTAATACATTATAATTTATAAATTATAAATTCAGTTGTTGCACTATGCATTTAAAATTTGGTTATAATTATTTATGACAAGATATGATGTATTACAATGCATGTTATGAATAATTAAAATGCATTTTACCCTTTAATAAACCTTTATAATGCATTATAAAGTGTTACCACAATTACTTGGACCACAAAAGCTTAATTCTTAAGGAGCACAGGTATATTTGTAGCTAAAGCCTAAAATACAGATTATAAATTTTAACTTTATGCCAAAAATCATTAAGATATTAAGTAAAGTTATGTTAGTGATTAGTGAAAGATATTTAGTACATTTCCTACCATAAATATATCAAAACAAAATTTAGATTTTTTTTTTTGCACCCACAGATTCCAGATTTTCAAATAGTTGTATCTCAGACAAATCTTGTCCTATCCTAAAAATACTTTCATACATCAATGGAAAGCTTATTTATTCAGCTTTCAGATGATGTATGAATCTCTTATGACTGGTTTTGTGGTCCAGGGTCACATATATTATATTCAACTTTTTGTTGCAATATGTAAGCATTGAACACCCAGCTCTTTATATAAAGTAGGATATATAAGTATGTCCAAATTTATTTGCATACATACTATATACTTACATAGTGCTATACATTCTACAGTGCCATGCGAAAGTATTCATACACCTTAATTTATTTTTTTTCATATTTTATGTTGCTGCCTTATGTTAAACTACTTCAAATGACTTTTTTTCAGCATCAATCTACATTGCATACACCGCAATGGCAAAGCAGAAAGCAGGTTTTTAACATATGTGCAAATTTATTAAAAATAAAAAACCTGAATGATTCCATTGCATAAGTATTCATACCTTTATTTGGGACAGTTGAAATTTAGCTCATATTTTTTGTAGATGTTACTACACTTTGAGTGAAGTTAATCTGTGGCAAATTCAATTGAATGGGTTTGATTTGAACGTGGGTTTGATTTGAAAGATCTGATAATGCATATCAGAGCAAAAACCAAGCCCTGAGGTAAAAAGAAAAACTGCCTGTAGAGCTCAGAGACAGGATTGCATCAAGCCACACATCTAGAAAAGAGTTCAGAAAGAAACCTGCTGCATTAAAGGTTCACAGAAGCATGTAGTCTCTGTTATCCTTAATGGAAGAAGTTTGAAACAACCATGACTTCCTAGAGCATTCAGAACCTCTCGGCAGAAAATTCACCAGAAAGTTCAGCAGGACAATGAACCTAATCACAAAGCAAAAGTGGCTTTTAGACAGCTCTGTGAATGTCCTTGAGTGGCCCAGCCAGAGCCTTGGCTTGAACCCAATCAAACATTTCTGGAGAAACCTGAACATGTCTGCCAGACCCCATCCAAGTTGACAGAGCTTGAGGGTTGAAGAGGTGAGGTGAAGAATGGCAGATAATTGCCAAATGCAGATGTGCAAATCTTGTTGCATCATACCCAAAAAGACTTGAGGCTGTATAGGTGCTTCAGCTAAGTACTGAGTTACAGGTATGAATACTTATGCAATGTGCTTATTTCAGATTTTTATTTTATTTATTTTTTTATAAATTTATGATGTTGTGAAAGTTGTGGCACAGGTTAAATTCACTCAAAATGTAGTAACATCTACGAGCAATATGAATGCTCCTGAGCTAAATTTCAGCTATAAGGGTATGAATACTTATGCACAGTGTTGGGGAGTAATGCATTACAATACTGAGTTACTCCCTAAAAAAGTATCTAATTACATTACTTAGTTACTTTTTTATGGAAAGTAATGAGTTACGTTACTTTTGTGTTATTTTAAAATCTGGGCGGGGCTTGCTTGTTTTTTTTTTTGTTTTTTTTTTAAAAGCTCTATTTTTGGCAAATGTAAAAGCCTTTTTAAACCAAAAGCCTCAGGCTTACAGAAAAGTTTATTCACATCTTTAAAGTAGATGGCAGAAGAATTTTTTGCTTATTAGTATGGATGAATTGGCTCATCGAAGGTCGGCAGCAAAGACATTGGTTAATAAAATGGGATTAAATACATATAAGGATATTTGTATTATTTAACATATTTAATTATTGCAGGTTTGCATTGAATTATACAGCTTTTGCTTTATCATTATGGTGCATGGAGTGTAGATTGATGTGGAAAAAAACTATATTTAAAACAGTTTAACATAAGTCAGCAACATAAAACATGCAAAAAATGAGGTGTATACTGTATGTAGCAAATATGAACGGCTTGATTGTTTATAATTGTCGCAAAATGTAAACTATGTTATCACCCAGCTCTAATCTGCTAAATGTGATTATAAAAAATTAATATACTGGTATTATAAACATTAACATCATGGTTTTCTAACATACAAACACAAATAAGTTTGACTTGTCTAAATGGACAGAAGTAGGGTTAGAGTCTAACCTGAAATGTGGTGAAATGGCCTCATCTTGAATATCTGGTGACTGTGCCTGCAAAGCATTTATGAGAAACTTTTAACTTAAGTGCAAATTACTCTATAATGAACTAAAAAATGAAAAACACAGTACCTGTGACCATTGAGGCGCATGTGCGGTGAGATGGTGAAATATGTCCCCTCTATTAGTCATCTGTGGAAGAGTTTTACAGACTCCTGAGCTTTGGTTTTGGTAAAGCAGACTGCAGAGGTCTTCACTTCGGTGAGGAAAGTTGAAACTAGATTGATCTTCTTTTGGACTCGAGAAGACGGGTGTGTTGGGCGCTGAGTGACGAGCGTCGCTAAACACGTTGTTTTGCTTTGCAGGGATCGATTGCATGTGTTCTTGCATGAGGTATGGATTGCCAGGTTGGGAAAGCGAACGGAGATGTTGTTGTTCTTGGTAATGGAAGATCTGCTGCTCCAGGACTTTGAAATCTTGACGGTGGTCGTAGGTTGGAGATTGAAGAGGTTCGTGATGAGATGAGTCCAGATGAGTTTTATGTGCAAACATCCCTCGTTGTTGTTGATTCAAAGACATCGGGTATGACATCGACTGACTTTGATAGCCATGCCAAGAGCTCTGTGGCTTTTGGAGACTCCTGTTTACCTGCTCCATGTTGTTCAGTTTCTGTTTGTGTTGTTGGTATCCATAATGAAACTGTTGGTGGTTTTGGTAAAGGCCGTGGAGTGGGTTTTGGCTTTCCGATTGATGAAACCCAACCTGTTCGCATTGACCTTGAATGACCATCGAGTTAAAAACTGGAGACTCCAAAGCCTGTCTATCGGATCCTTCTGGAAGATTTTGAGGTAAGTGCAAAACTCCTGAGATGTGATTTTCTGCATGCTTATCATCTGTCCTGTTGCTGTCGCCAAACAGAAGTTGAGTGTTTTTCACAGGAAAGGCTTTTGAGAATGAGTCCAGCCTTTGATGATGAGAAGCACTGCCGTTGTCTTTGCAATTCAGTGATGAGTTGTTTTGGGGCGTGATGTTAAATGGATAGATTCGAGAGGTTTCAGGCAGTTCTTCGTGAGATGATCCCCATGATGATGTCCTTTCAAATTGATTATATTCCCAAGACCCGCCACTGTTTGGCATCTCAAGCATTGGAGAAAGTTCATGTCCAGGAGTGGCAGGAGATGTTAGCTGCTCGTGGTTGAGTCGAGGAGATATTGGAGATGATTGGATCGAGCTCACGTTTGGTACACCATAGTGAGGTCCACCCAATGCGCTTGGGCTGTGCTGGAACAAATAAGTCCCATTGGTGTGGTTGGCAAACTGATTCGTCTCGTACAGGTTTTCCGTCATCTTAAGAAAGAATAAAGTGCCACTTCCGTATTGTTAAATAAGTGGTTTGAGAGAACGTGATTGCATGGTGGTTTCAGTGTGGCTATCAAAGACATCAAACGTTTTCCGTCATTCGTTATTTGGACAGACTCTCAAATGGTTGTCTTCATGCATTCAGCTCTCGGCGGATTTCAATAATAGTTTTTTCCTATAAAACGAGACAGAGCAAGTTGTTATATTTGTCTTTTAAGAATAACCTGCATTTAGTTATATACAATAAGACTAGGAACCTGTGTTAAGATCAAGCCAAAATTTATTCAGACATCTTTAACATTTCTCATATTCTCATAGTTAATTTGCTATAGTTTATAAAATAATAATAAAATATGACAAGAACTCAAGAGTTAAACTGTGTCAGAATAAATTGATAATCACAAGAGTCAAACCAAAATTTATTCAGACACCTTCAGCATTTCTCACATTATTCACTATAGTTTAGAAAATTGTAATAAAATATGACAAGAACTTAAGAGTTAAACTGTCAGAACAAATCTCAATAATCACAAGAGTCCAACCAAAATGTATTCAGACACCTTCAAAATTTCTCACATTATCAGTTTTTCCGCTACAGTTCAGAAAAAGGTTATAAAATATTACAAGAACTTGGAGTTAAACTGTGTAATTCATCTTGATAATCACAAGAGTCAAACCAAAATTTATTCAGACACCTTCAACATTTCTCATATTATCAGTTTATTCGCTATAGTTTAGAAAATGGTCATAAAATATAAGAAGAACCCAAGAGTTAAACTGTGTCAGAATAAATTGATAATCACAAGAGTCAACCCAAAATTTATTCAGACACCTTCAGCATTTCTCACATTATTCACTATAGTTTAGAAAATTGTAATAAAATATGACAAGAACTTAAGAGTTAAACTGTCAGAACAAATTCATCTCGATAATCAGAAGAGTCAAACCAAAATTTATTCAGACACCTTCAGCATTTCTCATATTATCACAGTTTATTCACTATAGTTTATTCACTATAGAAAATGGTAATAAAATATGAAAAGAACTTAGAGTTAAACTGTGTCAGAAGAAATTCATCTCGATAATCACAAGAGTCCAACCAAAATGTTTTCAGACACCTTCAAAATTTCTCACATTATCAGTTTTTCCGCTATAGTTCAGAAAACGGTAATAAAATATTACAAGAACTTGGAGTTAAACTGTGTAATTCATCTTGATAATCACAAGAGCCAAACCAAAATTTATTCAGACACCTTCAACATTTCTCATATTATCAGTTTATTCGCTATAGTTTAGAAAATGGTCATAAAATATAAGAAGAACCCAAGAGTTAAACTGTGTCAGAATAAATTCATCCCGATAATCAGAAGAGTCAAACCAAAATTTATTCAGACATCTTCAACATTTCTCCTATTATCTCAGTTTATTCGCTATAGTTTATAAAATAACAATAAAATGTGAGAAGAACTTAGAGTTAAAATGTGTCAGAATAAATTCATCTTGATAATCACAAATGAATTACAATCAACCCAAAATGTATTCAGACAACTTCAAAATTTGTCACATTATCACAGTTTATTCGCTAAAGTTTAGAAAATGGTAATAAAATATAAGAACTGAAGAGTTAAACTATCAGAACAAATTCATCCCGATAATCACAAACCAAAATTTATTCAGACACCTTCAACATTTCTCATTTTATCACAGTTTATTCTCTGTAGTTTAGAAAATGGTAATAAAATATGTCAAGAACTCAAAAGTTTAACTGTGTCTGAACAAATTCATCATGAAGCGCAACAACGTTTTAAAAAAATCTGAAAAAGCGCCCGCAGGTAGATCCGTGATCACGCGTGCCGAGTTGCAGGCTGCCAGATCTGTAATATCAGAAAACCTTGACAGAAAGGTATGGTCAAAACATGGTCAGGTCAAATTTGTTATCAATTTTACTGGTAATCCACTGGATGAAGAATTGTTGGGTATAATATTTCACAATTTACTTTATTTTGCTATCCGCACTTACATAAATGAACTATAGCATCCTGCACCCACTAGTAAAAAAATATCAAAAATTATATCTGGAGTCTAAATAATTTTTGGTTCGACTGTATGCTGCCTTTCAAAAGTTTACGGTTAGTTTTCTTTTCTTTTTTCTTTTTCACCGTTTCTACAAAATGATTTTTTAATCATTGATAATAATAATAAATATAAATAAACAGCTGTTTTCAAAACTGATAATAATATTTTATGTTTGAGCAACGAATCAGCATCTTCTGAAGGATCATGTGACAATGAAGACTGGAGTAATGATGGTCAAAATTCAGCTTTGTGTCATAGGAATAAATGACATTTTAATGTATTTTACGATAGTAAACAGTTATTTTAAATTTCAATAACATTTGACAATATTACCTGACTTTTCATCAATTAAATGCAGCCTTGTTGAGCAAAATGGACTTGTTTCAAAAAATTCTTACAGTAATGCGAATATTATGCTGACTTTTAAACTAAATTGTTCACAGTTTATTAGCATTTTATTTTTTGAAATACTTGTCAAAGTCTAGATGGTGTCTAAGATTAATTAGTTCGTTTTTATACAGAAAGGAATCTGTCTTTAGCGAACTAATAATATCTTATTTTCCACCCACAGAAGATACAGTAAATTCACACCATGACTCAGTCTGAGGCTTCCTCTCACATCTAGAATACGACGTTCAGACACCATCTTATCACTTCCTGTCACATGGTCCGCTTAGAACATAGGACGGCAGTTTGATCTGTATCTGAGCTCTTTGAAAGATGCTGCTGTCCTAAAGTCATTTTTCGACGTAAAACCCATTTTCACATAAATTCAAAACTCCTGCAAAACTATGAAGTTTAAATGCCTTCAAAAATAAGTCCACCTCTAAAGCATTAACAATCTGAGGTTTGTCTTACAAAACAATATGCACAGACATAAAGAATAACACATGCATGTGCTTTAGAAAGGCCAAGCGTTGAGTGTGTTGTCTGAAGAAAGTCTGCAAACAGATCTTTGGTTCAACTCTCTGAATCAGATTAACACAGCATCGCAGTGTCAAAGGCTCAAGTGCGCTTTGTGGTTTCGAAAGTTTCCATCTTCACTTTAGTCTGTTTACTGAGTGTGTGTGAAGCCGTCAGACTCTGACCAGTGAGTGGAACAAGGCGACTGTTAGACCTTTACAAATAAACTTAAAAGCGATGCGTGTGTAGCAACAAACACAACTGAAAGATCTGCACTGTCTCGAAAAAACCAAGGCACAACATCAAGTCGACCTTCATCTATTTTTAAAATATGACTAGCTAATCAGCCTTTGAGTTAGTGACAATTGCATTTACATTTATTCTTTTAGCACGTGCTTTTATCCAAAGCGGCTTGCAGATTGAGCAAGAAGCATGAACATTACACTTTTAAAAATAAATGCGCTTCACAATGCCATAGAAGAACCTTTTTTGACTAAATCTGTTTCACAAAAGTTTTTAATGCACCTTTATTTTTAATATAAAATTGTGGTTGCGAATAATTACATTTTTTATTTAATTTTTTATTTTAATTTTGAATATATGTATGTATTAATTTAACATTTTGAAAAATGTATTTAATTTTTCGAATGCATTTAAAAAAATTGATCAGCTTGATTACACCTTTTTACTTGGTGTAAAGCATCACACATTTACTGTGGCATAGTTAACAGTTGATTTACTAATATCAACAAGTATAAAATTAGTCTTTTAAATCTGGCTAGAATTTGTTCTGTTTATTTATAATGATGATAAAAGTTCTACAACAGTATTCAATTATTATTGTAATTCAAAATTGTCGCCTAAACATGAAATTATGGGGGCCTTTTCACATTTATCCTGACATCTGGATTATTTTTAATAGAATCAAGTACTTATGAATTGAACGTTTTAATTAGACATTTTCATATTAGAATACTTCCTTGGTTGCAATTTGCATTGCATCTCTTGTGCGCAATGGCGCAAATGAGATGACAAAAAATGTTTTAATGCCAGAAATTACTGCTATTTGTTCATTTTGACATTAGTTGAGTAACTTGTTGAGTTGCATCTCAATGGTTTCATTTACAAGCTATCTGAACTTTATCCACTCTTGAGGTAAACCCAGCTTACCTAGTGCTCATAACAGTACAGTTGGCTATTAAAAACACATCTGATGTGTTTTTTCAGTTACATCCCATTTTTAGAAACTGCAGCTTGCATATATGGCTCAAACAGACACTCATGTCAGTCTGCGCAATGGTTGAGTTCTTTAAACCATATCTGTACCTGTAACGCAATCAAAGCTTGCAACACCAATCCGCAACCCCGCTGAGGTCAACACATGCAAGATCATATGGATTGACAGTATTACTTTTTAATTCAGTTTATCTATTTAAAATGGTCTTAACATCTTTAGAAGATGCACATTCTGCATGTATTTTGGTGCTAAAAATTGTGATAATGACAAAAAGCAATGCTTACCTCTCTCATTTCTTAATGTCCGCAATGTGCTTTTTTCAAAAAAGCCGCCTTCTCAAATTGACCCATCAAGATGCACTGAATGCCATATAAGATATAACAATCATAGACGTGTCAAACAGCACCGCGGATAAAAAACAATAACTCAAAAGGCACATCAGAAATAGGAAGTAAGTTCAGTTCATACTGCTGACTAAGGAATTATGCCTGTGTCCTCTTATAGCTACAGCAAGTGTCTAAAAGGCCTGAGAGGGTTCAAGGAAGTTCAGGAAATGTCATCGTTCTCTTTAAGCCGAGAGACTTCCGGGGTTTAACCACAAGCTATTTTCTCAACCTGCTATTATATGTCTCATACATTTGTTAGCTCTAAACTGGAGGAGGATAAAAAGTTTAGTTTTTAATTTTTGGATATAAGTTTGCATTAGAACCAGTACTGTTCACAAGTCTCTAATTGTCCTTTAGATGCATCTTTTTTAATCTAAAAGAATGCAAAAGTGAATTATGGTTGCCTTATTCTTGCTTTAGTATGTACTGTATTGTCAGCTTGGCCACAATTCTCCATTCACACATGTTGAGAAAGTTCACCGTTTCTGTGAATGTATCCTGTGGTGAACGCATACTGGCAGAGATTTGCTGGCATCAACAGTTTCATAGTGAATAATAGTGTGATGTGAACTTATAGTCTCCTTTAAAGGAATAGTTGACCCAGAAATGAACATTTGCTGATGTAGATGAGTTTGTTTCTACATCATATTTGGCGAAAATGTAGTATAGCATCACTTGCTCACCAATGCATCCTTTGCAGTGAATGGGTGCCGTCAGAATGAGAGTTCAAACAGCTGATAAAAACATCACAATAATTAACAAGAAATGTGTTTTTACGAAACAAATCCATCATTAAGACATTTTTAACTTCAAATCATTGGTTCCAGCTTTCTCAAGTGAGCGCTATTATAGATTATGGACTGGTGTTTTGGCCAGAAGTGATGGTTTAAAGTTAAAACACCTTAATGATTGATTTGTTTGATACAGACACACAGCTTTTTATTTTACAATACGTTAATTGGACTGGAGTCATGTGGATTACTGAGTATTTATCAACTGTTTGGACTCTCATTCTGACGGCACCCATTCACTACAGAAGGTCCATTGCTGAGCAACTGATGGAATGCTACATTTCTCCAAATCAGCTGATGGAACTACTAAACTAATCTACATCTTTGATGGCTTACATTTTCATTTGTAGATAAACTATTCTTTTAATTTCTACAAATTCTGTGTGCTTTAAATGTGAATATGTCTGTTTGCAGTCTCACTTTACAAAAGGTAGCCTTAAGTACTATGTACTTACATTTAAATTAATAATTTGGTACAATGTACTCACCCTCAGGCCATCCTAGATGTAAATGAGTTTGTTTTTACATTAGATTTTGAAAAAATGTAGTATAGCATCACTTGCTCACCAATGCATCCTTTACAGTGAATGGGTGCCGTCAGAATGAGAGTTCAAACAGCTGATAAAAACATCACAATAATTCACAAGTAATGTGTTTGCATGAAACCAGTCCATCATTAAGACATTTTAACTTGAGCTGAGATATGAGTGCTCCATCCATAATATTGCTTTCTCCAATAAGCGTTGTTATGGATTATGGACTGCACTGTAAAAAATGATGGTGAATTTAACGGTAAAAAACTGTAAAAATGCTACGGTAAAAACCTTTGAAATGGTTAACGGTAAGTTCCCCTTCTATATACGGTGAAAAACTGCATTTTTTACAGTAGTATACCATTTTTGGAAGTGGAAAAAGAACATAAAATTTACAGTGAATAACCGTAAATTGACATTCCCAGAATTCCCTGTTTTTTTTCTTTATTTGATGTTTTTTTGTTGAAATAACATTTTCTTCTTTGTTTTTTCTTGGCAGTTTTGTACATTAGGGTTGTATGTTACATCTAATGTTGTTAAATTACTGTTTTTTGCATTATTTCATTTTTATGTGTGTTACCATGATGGTGTTTAGTGTTTGTGTGAATCACACTGTGCAACTTCTATATATGTTATTATTTAAAATCTTCTTGTGATGGGCTTTGGTTCATCACGTGATGTCATGTGATCATCACCACCTGCTTTCGGTGGTTATCAGTGTATTACAAAAATACAAAACAGTTTTCTGTGCTTCAAAAGGCTGGTACATTACCATTATGTCAACGAAATTACGGTATTTACCTGTAAATTTAACTGAAAACTGTAAAACGTAAAACATTACGTTTTACAGTTACCGTAAACAGTAAGCTTTTTTACAGTAAAATTCTGGCAACCACAGCTGCTGTTTTTTTACTGTAAATTTTACGGCTTTTTTTTTTACAGTGTGGTGTTTTGGCCATAAGTGAGGTTTAAAGTTAAAACACCTTAATGACTGATTGATTGATTTGTTTCATACAAACACAGCTTTTTGCTTTACAAGACATTAATTGGACTGGAGTTGTGTGGATTATTATGTTTTTATCAGCTGTTTCATTCTGACGGCACCCATTTACTACAGAAGTTCCATTGCTGAGCAAGTGATGGAATCCTACTTTTCTCCAAACTGGATAATGGAACAAGCTAATCCACATCTTGGATGGCTTACATTGTCATATTTGGATGAACTATTCTTTTAATTTCTACGAATTCTGTGTGCTCTAAATGCGAATATGTCTGTTTTCTTATGTTTATGCTTACTTATAGTCTGATTTGCAGTACCGACTTTCTAATCTCCATATTAAACCAAGATGAAGATTGATTTAAAAATACACAAAGCATGTGAGTGTAATTTTTTTTTTAGATAAATACCCACCACATCCGTCTGTAACTGATCACAAAAGTGATGTCACAGGAATCTTGCATGCACGTCTCATTTATATGTGAGCCTGGACCACAAAACCAGACTTAAATAGAAAAGGTATATTTGTAGAAATGGGCAATTTTTGTTTTATGCCAAAAATCATTAGGATATTGTGCAAAGAGCATGTTCCATGAAGATATTTTGTAAAATTCCTACTGTAAAATATATCAAAACGTAATTATTGATTAGTAATATGCATTGTTAAGAACTTCATTTGGACAACTTTAAAGGCGCTTTTCTCAGTATTTAATTTTTTTTGCACACTCAGATTTCAGATTTTCAAATAGTTGTATCTCGGACAAACCATACATCAGTGGAAAGATTATTTATTCATAAAAATGTACCCTTATGACTGGTTTTGTGGTCCAGAGTCACATATATGAGCAAGAGCCATTTGTGTTATAATTAATTAAACAGGTGACTGTGTTAGCATGCATCTTGTTTGCATCTAATAGGGTTTTGTAAGCAACCGGTTTGCTACAATGTGCAATTTACTTGCATGCAAACATGGTCTCTGTTTAATGCACAATTAGCTACAAGTGTCATTATATTTTATATTATATTATTTTATATTATATTATATTCATTATATTTGAATTAAAAATCAATTTATTGCACACCACCAAACTTCAAAAAACTAGGCCTCATTTATTTAAAAAAAATGACTTCAACTTAGAAATAGTGAAACTGTTTTTACTTGCAGTGGGGTTTTCATTATAATTTTATCTGATCTTAAACTTGCACCTGTTAACTGAAAACTTCTGTTTCCATCTGCAGTTAAATAGTTATACAGACTGATGCAGTTCAGTGCACATTAAACGTTTAAAAATAGGAAATAGTCACTCAAAATTAATAATATTAAATGGGAGGGAATAGATGAATTTCAGAATTATTTCAGAGCACTCTAATCAGAGTAAAGGTTATGAATTAATATTTTTTTATGAGCCTGAAGGACATTTAAATCAATATCTGCCATTTTTGAGCGTCGTTAAATATAGTGTTTGAGGTTTACAAAAACGACTGTAGGAATGAAAAGTACTTACCTTTTTAGAAAGTGAAAGGAGACATGATGAAGCTCTGAATAAAGTTTATGCTTCATCTTTCAGCTGTAGGATCCAGTGATCACATGACACACACAGGCACACACACATGCGCTGCCATCAGCTCTAAAAACTTTTTTGTTTCTAAATAGCGGTTGAGTTTTCAAGAGCTGAAATCCATATGTAAAGCTGTCATGCGGTGAAGAGATCTGCAGTGAATGTCAGCAGTGCCCTCTGCTGTAAAACACACTTCCGTATAACCAACATCCTCTAAACACAGTTTCACTATGACACATTAACACTTTTTCTGATTAAAACAGCCAAACTTTAACATAAGACTTTATTTATTAGTTTTTTTTTACTTTATACAAAAGACGTTGTTTTTGTCACGTTATTTTCTTTTTCAGCAAAATAATAATAATAATAAAAATAGAGGAAGTCTATATAATAAACATAATATTATTATTTTATATTAATTTCCTCAATTTACATGTTACCAGAGTAATTATGAAAAATGTCCTCATAGTTATAGTAAAATGTTGAAAACCAACTTTTAAGGACATGTATGAGGAAAAATTTCCTCATAATTATAGTAAAACGTTAAAAAACTACCTTTGATGACATTTTTTAAGAAAAATATCCTCAAAATTGTAGTAAAATGTTGAGAACCAACTGTTGAGGACATTCATGAAGAAAACTGTTCTCATAATTATAAGAAAATGTTGAAAACCAGCTGTTGAGGACAGTCATGAAGAAAAATTGTCCTCATAGTTATAGTAAAATGTTGAAAACCAACTTTTAAGGACATGTATGAGGAAAAATTTCCTCATAATTATAGTAAAACGTTAAAAAACTACCTTTGATGACATTTTTTAAGAAAAATATCCTCAAAATTGTAGTAAAATGTTGAGAACCAACTGTTGAGGACATTCATGAAGAAAACTGTTCTCATAATTATAGTAAAACTTAAAAAACAACAACTTTTGAGGACATTTTTGAAGAAAAATGTCCTCATAATTATAGTAAAGCATTAAAAAAAACTTTTTGATGACACTTATTAAGACTAAATATCCTCAAAATTGTATTAAAATGTTGAGAACCAACTGTTGAGGACATTCATGAAGAAAAGTGTCCCCATAATTGTAGTAAAATGTTGAAAACCAACTTTTGAGGACATTTTTTAAGAAAAATATCTTCAAAATTGTAGTAAAATGTTGAAAACCAACTTTTAAGGACATGTATGAGGAAAAATGTCCTCATAATTATAGTAAAACGTTTAAAAAAACTACTTTTTATGACATTTTTTAAGAAAACTATCCTCAAAATTTTAGTAAAATTGTTGAAAACCAACTGTTGAGGACATTTATGAAGAAAACTGTTCTCATAATTATAGTAAAACTTAAAAAACAACAACTTTTGAGGACATTTTTGAAGAAAAATGTCCTCATAATTATAGTAAAGCATTAAAAAAAACTTTTTGATGACACTTATTAAGACTAAATATCCTCAAAATTGTAGTAAAATGTTGCGAACCAACTGTTGAGGACATTCATGAAGAAAAATGGTCTCATAATTGTAGTAAAACATTAAAAAAGCTACATTTGATGACATTTTCTAAGAAAAATATCCTCAAAATTGTAGTAAAATGTTGAAACCAACTTTTGAGGACATTCATGAGGTAAAATGGTCTCATAATTGTTGTAAAATGTTGAGAACCAACTGTTGAGGACAGTCATGAAGAAAAGTGTCCCCATAATTGTAGTAAAATGTTGAAAACCAACTTTTGAGGACATTTTTTAAGAAAAATATCTTCAAAATTGTAGTAAAATGTTGAAAACCAACTTTTAAGGACATGTATGAAGAAAAATCTCCTCATAATTATAGTAAAACATTAAAAAAAACTACTTTTGATGACATTTTCTAAGAAAAATATCCTTAAAATTGTAGTAAAATGTTGAAACCAACTTTTGAGGACATTCATGAGGTAAAATGTCCTCATAATTTTAGTAAAGCATTTAAAAAAAAACTTTTTTTGATTACACTTTTTAAGACTAAATATCCTCAAAATTGTAGTAAAATGTTGAGAACCAACTGTTGAGGACAGTCATGAAGAAAAGTGTCCCCATAATTGTAGTAAAATGTTGAAAACCAACTTTTGAGGACATTTTTTAAGAAAAATATCTTCAAAATTGTAGTAACATGTTGAAAACCAACTTTTAAGGACATGTATGAAGAAAAATCTCCTCATAATTATAGTAAAACATTAAAAAAAACTACTTTTGTTGACATTTTCTAAGAAAAATATCCTCAAAATTGTAGTAAAATGTTGAAACCAACTTTTGAGGACATTCATGAGGTAAAATGTCCTCATAATTTTAGTAAAGCATTAAAAAAACTTTTTTTGATGACACTTTTTAAGACTAAATATCCTCAAAATTGTAGTAAAATGTTGGGAACCAACTGTTGAGGACATTCATGAAGAAAAGTGTCCCCATAATTGTAGTAAAATGTTGAAAACCAACTTTTGAGGACATTTTTTAAGAAAAATATCTTCAAAATTGTAGTAAAATGTTGAAAACCAACTTTTAAGGACATGTATGAGGAAAAATGTCCTCATAATTATAGTAAAACGTTTAAAAAAACTACTTTTTATGACATTTTTTAAGAAAACTATCCTCAAAATTGTAGCAAAATGTTGAGAACCAACTGTTGAGGACAGTCATGAAGAAAAGTGTCCCCATAATTGTAGTAAAATGTTGAAAACCAACTTTTGAGGACATTTTTTAAGAAAAATATCTTCAAAATTGTAGTAAAATGTTGAAAACCAACTTTTAAGGACATTCATGAGGTAAAATGTCCTCATAATTATAGTAAAACATTAAAAAAAACTACTTTTGTTGACATTTTCTAAGAAAAATATCCTCAAAATTGTAGTAAAATGTTGAAACCAACTTTTGAGGACATTCATGAGGTAAAATGTCCTCATAATTTTAGTAAAACATTAAAAAAACTTTTTTTGATGACACTTTTTAAGACAAATATCCTCAAAATTGTAGTAAAATGTTGAGAACCAACTGTTGAGGACAGTCATGAAGAAAAGTGTCCCCATAATTGTAGTAAAATGTTGAAAACCAACTTTTGAGGACATTTTTTAAGAAAAATATCTTCAAAATTGTAGTAAAATGTTGAAAACCAACTTTTAAGGACATGTATGAGGAAAAATGTCCTCATAATTATAGTAAAACATTAAAAAAACTTTTTTTGATGACACTTTTTAAGACAAATATCCTCAAAATTGTAGTAAAATGTTGAGAACCAACTGTTGAGGACAGTCATGAAGAAAAGTGTCCCCATAATTGTAGTAAAATGTTGAAAACCAACTTTTGAGGACATTTTTTAAGAAAAATATCTTCAAAATTGTAGTAAAATGTTGAAAACCAACTTTTGAGGACAATCATAAGGAAGGAAGACCTGTCAAATTGAGCTTGTAATGTAGTTTCTATGATCAGTGTGTGTGTTTTTGCAGCAGCAGCGGCGGTGGCGGCTCTGTTGAAGTGGTGTGAAGTTTGAGGAAGTCAGTGACACGCGTGGGGTGTGTCCAAAACACACACGTCAGGACTTCAGCTCACATTCTCTTAGTTTGGATTCGTATGAATTAAACAAACAACGGACGAGAGAGAGTGAGAGCGAGAGAAAGCTGCACTGAACATCAGCTCATGCTCAGGTCTGTCACACTTTTACATTTTCTCATTTCAATTAGAAATGATGACCGTTTCAAAGTTTGAAGTCACAGTGTAGCATTAAAAAGGAAGTTGAGTAGATGCTGATGTGTTGCAAATATCTGTAGATGTTTCCATTTTTCATTTGACTTTATTTTAATGGTAGTGTGAGCAGAAGAAGTTGAAAATAAGAGGCTTTGTCTGATCAGGTGCATGTGCGTTTGTATGGATGTTGTGGGATGTTTGATATCATCATTATTCATGAATATTGAGCTGATGCTGTAAATCATGCTCACAATATTAAATTCAAGATAAATGTTTTAGTAGTTTGATAGGTAAGCAATGCTCAGGGATATTAAACAGCAATGCATTTCCTTTCAAAAGAAACTTCATTTCAACATCATTGGTTTCCTCTACAAACCTTTATAATGGCAAAGTGTGGATGTTTAACACCTTTGTTATTTTCAACACATACTGTAACATCTCTGAACCTGATACCACATGACAGGAAACCAAAGCTGTGGCAGATGGTTTTGATGCATTTTAGAGACATATAGTTGAAGTCACATAAAGTTAAATTTGGTAGTTGAATAAAAACCAAATGTTATCTAGTAGAAGTCTCTTAGCGAAGCTTAACCAAGCATCTCACTTCCTATTTTTTTGACATGCTGAAAACGGCCATTGCTTATGCTTGACAACATTTGTGTGAATCTTGTCATTATTTTAGCCTGTCATGTTGTCTGTCCTGTGACTCAGAGATCATATGGTAACACAGGAGTAAACTGGTTCACACATCAGACATGGAGCACGTCCAGGTAGGATGTTGCATTAGTCTCTCTTGTGCTGACATGTTGAAATACAGTGTGTTTGGTCATGAACGTCATGTGCTTTTACTACTGCTGTCTGTAATTTTGGAGAATTTCTGTATGAAATGTGACACAATGTAATATCAGAAGAAATGAAAGCACTGAATGTTTCAAATAAAACTACATTTTAGCTGTTCTTAAGTTATACTTACAATCAGATTTATGATTTATGATGACTACGTTTTAATGGTCGACACACTCAATAATAATAATAATAATAATAATTCAGTGCAGGTTATTTATTTATTTATCTATTTTCCAAACTGATTGTCCCGTGCAGGTATTATTAATATAAATTAATTTATTTACATAACTTTTGTTTATTTTAAGCTGTTTTTAGACAAGCTCACTGTCAGATAGTTGTAGGATTTATATAATTCTAATAATTAATAATCTTTAATTCAAATATTTTATGGTCATCACACAATAATAATAATAATAATAATAATTTATTTAAAATTTTCTTCATGAATTTTTAAGTTTTGAAATCTATTTTTAAATATATATCCTATATAAATATAAGCTAAGCAGAGTCTAATAATACTAATAATTTAATGCATTTTGTTATTTATTTATTTATTTACCCATTTTCCAAACTGCTTGTCCTTCGTGGGTATTATTAATATTAATTGATTTATTTACTTAATAACTTTTATTTATTTTAAGTAGTTTTTTTAGACAAGCTTACCTGTCTGATATATAATTCTAATAATTAATCATCTTTAATTGAAATATTATGTGGTCATCACACAAAAATAATAATAATACTCATTTATTTTTTCTTCATGAATTTTTATTTGTTTTTAAATCTATATATCTTTAAATATATATCTGATTTGAATATAAATGATCATTTTACTTCTAAAGAGTCTAATGATAATCATTAATAATAATAATTAAATGCAGGTTGTTATTATTTATTTATTTTTATATATTTATCCATCAATTTTACAAAATGCTTGTCATTTGCAGGTATTACTATTATTAATAATTTATTTATTTATTTGCCTTATAACTTTTATATATTTAAGCTGTTTTTTTAGACAAGCTCACATAGTTCGCATATATATCCTATAAAAATATAAACTATAATTTTAATGCCAAGCAGAGTCTAATGATAATAATAATAATTAATAATAATAATAATTATTAAATAGAGGTTGTTATTTATTTATTTATTTATTTATGTATTTATTTATTTATGCATCAGTTTTCCAAACTGCTTGTCCTTTGCAGGTATTATTATGAATATTAATTAATTAATTAATCAATTACTTAATTTACTACATAATTTATTTTAAACTGTTTTTTAGACAAGCTCACTGTCAGAAGGCTCTAGGATTTATATATTTCTATTATATGTCTTAAAATATATATCCTAAATAAATATAAGCTATAATTTTAATGCTACTGTAAGCAGAGTCCAATGATAATAATAATAATAATTAATAATAAAAATCATTTTTATTATATATATATATATATATATATATATATATATATATATATATATATATATATTTTTTTTTTTTTTTTTAATTTTATGTTAGAGTCTGCTTAGCATTAAAATTACTTTTAGTTTTACAAACTCCTTTTTTTAATATAAATATTTCCAGTTGTTAATGTAACAAAAAAAAAATCCCAGATTCTGTTCTCTGACTTTGATGAATAAATATCAGGATATGAAGCTTAGAATAAAAGGATTCATCTCTTAAATTCACAATTTTTCATCTTCTCATAGTTTATTATTGAGTCACTTATTAATTTCCTTTGGCTGTGTCACGTTCCTGCCTGAACTTGAATGTACAATTTTTCTTCCGTCTCACCACACAGCTGACAGTCAGTTGAGGAGATCCATCTCATGAAAACCTATGTAGAGATGTCGGGTGACGCCAGTACATTGTCATGGAAACCGCCTCCTCCCGGTCCACCGCAGGCGTCCACGGGTGCCGTTGAGAATAAATGCACGGGGCCGGTGAAAATCCTCAAAGTGTGCTTCATAAGCAACAGCGCCAACCTGGGCAAAAACTTCAAACTGGTCAAATGTGAAAGTTCCTGGAATGTCAGGGTGAGAAGATTAACATGGATTTTCACACATTAATCATGACTGCAATGTGAAGCACGTGTTATCATGCCCATCAGCACAACGTCTAGCTGTTATAATGAAAGATCACTTTGAGCATTAAGATTTGTTTTCATTTATTTCACGATTGATGTTAAATAAAATCAAAATGTCATAATACAAAAAAATTCTATACATATACACTGAAAAAAAACAATAAGTAAATTTACTTAATTTTGATTTGACAATTTTTTGCACACACATTTTTTAAGTAAAATTTAAGTATGGAATTAGGTAGAGGTCGACCGATGTATCGGTTTTGCCACTTAATCGGCACCGATAGTTAATTGGCGGAACTATCGGTTATCGGCAAAAATCCATGCCTATAGTTTTTCCGGGTTGCTAGAGTGGCTGAAATAATAACAATTAATAATAATAATATTTTTTATTATTATTATATATATATTTTAATTTTATGTTAGAGTCTGCTTAGAATTCAAATTAATTTTACTTCATAACATTTCTTTGTTTTAAAAATGTTAAAACTCCTATTTTTTAATATTTCCAGGCGTTAATGTAAAAACCAAAAAAATCCCAGATTCTGTTCTCTGACTTTGATTAACAAATATCAGGACATGACGTTTATAATAAAAGGATTCATCTCTTAAATTATACAATTATAAAATATACACTGAAAAAAACAGTAAGTAAATGTATTTAATTTTTATTTGGCAAGTTTTTGCACGCACATTTTTTAAGTAAAATTTAAGTATGGAATTAAGTAGAGGTCAACCGATGTATCGGTTTTGCCGATTAATCGGCACCGATAGTTAATCGGTTATTGGCAAAAATCCATGCCGATAGTTTTTCCAGGTTGAATCCATTGCTAGAGTGGCTAAAAACCATCCTCATTATACAGCAAAGTCCCTAAAGTCTTTGTTATACAGCACGAGAGTGGCAAGTTAAATTGTGAAAGTACACAATATCTATGTATGCAATTTTAATTATGTGGCCTTTGTGTAGATATTTAAAGATGGCTATCGTTATCCTTACTGTTGATGTAATAGTAACACTTTACAGTATGATATGTTACAATGTTACAATATGTTACATTTGCACGATACAATATACTTTATTGTCCCCTTAGGGGAAAATTTTTGTAACATTAAGATTGATAAAAGCTGTAAAATAGAATATTGTTCCTTGTTAGAGTGTTAAGTTCTTACGTTTTTAGTTGCATTTGTTTACAATAATGAACTATGAACTAACTGTAATGATTAATATAAAATTAATATTAATATTTTTATTCATTTACAAAATATGGTTCGATAGGCTTGTTTTTATTGAAATTGGTTCAACCTAGCTATCGGTATCAGTAAAATCCAATATCGGTCGACCTCTAGAATTAAGTCAATTCTACTTAACTAATTTAAGTCAAATTAGCAAAGGAAATAAGTAAATTTACTATGCAGTTAGTTTGATGAGTAATTTCTACTTAATTATTTTAAGTTTACTCTGCAGTCCTCAAATACAATTCACTCAGCCATGGTTTGTCAACTTCACTCAAAAATCATAGCACTGAAAAAATGCCATTACAGCATGTGGTTTCTTTTCAAACGTGGTCATAAGCAAGTAGATGGATCCTTAATGTTTTTAAGGTTACAAGTTGACTCAATGTACTTACTAACCAAGTGAACACAGAGACCTCAATACTTGGCACATGATACACAATGACGGTAACAACGAGTGAATAGTTTTTAAGTATGAATGTGTCATTTTGAATAGAAAATAAACTGTAGATGTTACAAAACAACAAGTTACTTAACCTAACAACAAAAACAACCATAAAACAATGCAAATACATCTCGAAAACAAACGAAAACCTTATTAAATATTCATGCCCAAGTGCATGATGGGAACAACGGGATCATGCCTTTGATATTAAACAGTCTTTGTAAAAATAACAAACAATTCCAAGTATAATATACTTATAAGTTCAAATGTCAAATTCTACAAGCTTAAATTGAGTACTAATATTAAACGTACTCTTTTTTTCTTGCCTTAATTTAATTATTTAATGTAGAAATGACATTTGTTTTTCTTTATTATTAACTTCACAAAAAAAAAATTTCAGTGTAGGCTTAATCATATCATTACTTTTTTCTTCCTTTTTCGGGCGGGTGAAATGAATCCACAAGTGTTTGATTTAAATGATGATTTCATTCTGCAGAAAATTATTCAGTCCATCCTGGACAGCGGACGGCTCGGTCCCAACATCAAGTTCTCAGAATGCTACGGTCTGCTGCTCAAACACCTCAAATCAGATGAGGTTCACTGGCTGCACCCTAACCTCACCGTAGCAGAGGTGGAGCTGAAATATGAACAGCAGCACGTTGAGGCCGAGTGGAGGTGTGTCCCACATGGCTAAAAAAAAATTTCAATTATATATATTTTACAGTTTTTCTCAATTGCTTAAACACATTTCTTGAAATTATGCCTCTTATTTGCGAAACTCTAAACACAAATCCACAACTCCTAACTCATTTCCCCAAACTTCCTATATTGAGGTCAAAATGAAGCTCTCCACTCAAAACAATTCAATCTTGCTGAAAAACCAAACTTTGCTTTCAGACATGACACACAAATCCTCAAAAACAAACACACTACAACACAGTTTTACACACTGATGAGATAAATTCAAAACAATACTACAAAAACAATACAAATAAAATACTTTTCACATGATGAACACAACAAATCTATTCCTTTGCAAGTGTTTTATTCCTTAATTTAATGTACTGTAGAGTACAGTACAAAACAGCAAAAAACAACAAAACAATTATTCTGCCCAGCATCCTGTCTTTGGTCTGGGACAGGTAGAGGATGGATACCCGAGCCGAGCCCGACGGTACCCGACGGAACCCGACGGGCCGGGCCGGGTTCGGACAGATATTTAGAAAGGATGCTCGGGTTCGGGTCGGGCTCGGTTACATCAGCGCGATAGTGCCCCTGTGTTATAACAGCGCTTTTTGCCCCGTGTGCACTGATGCTCTCATCTGTTGACATTTCCGAACGCCTTCCTACAGTTGCTTAATAAAAGCGGGCTTTCCACACAAAAAACTGCACGTGTCATTAGTATGAGAAAAAAAAAAAGATTTTAACTGTGTCGGGCTGGGATCGGGCTCGGACATAAATATCTTAATGCCTGTCGGGTTCGGGTCGGGCTCGGTTACTGCTCTGTCGGACGCGGGCCGGGCTCGGACAGAAAAATGCGGCCCGATCCGCACTCTAGGGACAGGCCAAAGAACCTCTTCAGCATCACAGGCTAAATTAGCCCTGGCCAGGCAGCAGGGGTAAAATCCTCTTGCATGCCTGATCCAACCCTGGCACTCATCAACTAAAATATATGAGACTGCTTGTCTTCTTGCCCTTGCTCTTCCTCTGTCTCTTCCATGTTGTTGTCATCATCGTCCTCCTTCTCCTCCTCCTCTTCCTCTTTCACCTCCTACTCTTCCTCTTCAAAATTACACATTACTGTATGTGGGATATTGATTGAAAAAGACTGGATAGGATTCACAGTTACACTTGTACTAGTGGTCTGACAAAAAAATAAAAAAATAAAATAAAAGCACACAACGTCATTGTGAAACAGAAAAAAAAAAAAGAAATATGGGCACAAAGGTGAAAATAAAAATAAGAAAGTCCACTGTCAGAATTTGTAACTCCTGTGTTGTCCTCTGTCTATATGCTTTCCAGTGGAAGGTTCATGAGATGTACCTTTGATCTATTTCAGAGAACTGCTTTATCATTGGTTGATCTATATTATCTTCATTAGTGAAAGTCAAGATTCACTTGAATAATTCATGGCAAATTTACAAAAAGTCTAATAGAAATGTGTAGAATATATGATTGACAGTTTAGGACAACTAGATCAAAAATTTTGCATTTAGGTGATGACTTATACGATGAGCTAATGACTTGATGTTTTGAGGGGTAAGACTATTGCACAGAGAACTACAGTATATAATACATTTTGAGCAACATGACAATAGCAACTGATAATGTAGGAAACTGCAGACAAATGTATATTTAATTTCTGATCTGAGAAATGCACCAAAGTGACTGAGAAAAACTTTTATCCTTTTATCTCCATCGAAGGTTCTGATTGGTGTGTGCTAAATTTTGACTCCTAGTGTTTCCAGTTGGGTAATTGTGTGCTAATTGAGCTCAAACTTCGCAGACTTGAGTGAACAATATTGAATGCTTGTGCTTTCTAAATGACCTCATGGTGTAAGCACTGAGAAATGTAGGGATTTGTGTGTAGAGTTTTGAAGTAACAGTTCACCAAATATAACTCATGTGTCAAAGCAGGGAATAGTGTTTATAGTTTAGAGAAATGGGTGTCCTTTTTCAAAAATGGCGTTATAGTTTTGAAATTTTAGTTCAAAAGACTGGTTATAGTGTTTTAGCAATTGAGAAAAACTGTAATATAGTTTTTAGTTTGAAAATGGCTCACTACGTATCAGAATCGAATAATTAAGGCTGTATTTATTGGATCAAAAACACAGCAAAAACAGTACAATTTTTAAATATTTTTACTATTTAAATTAACTGCTTTCTATTTGAATATATTTTAAAAGGTAATTTATTCCTGTGATTTCAAAGCTGAATTTTCAGCATCATTACTCCAGTCTTCAGATCACATGATCCTACAGAAATCATTTTAAGATTTTGATTTGCTATACAAGACACTTTTCTCATTTTTATCAATGTTAAAACTGTTGTGCTTATGGTTGAAGAAACTAGATTTAGTTAGTTTAGTATAGAAGTTAGAAGTTAGTAATAGTGTATAGCATCCAAAATATATTTAATAACATTTTGAAAATATAAAAAAATACATTTTGCATTTACCTCAAATTAATTTTAAGACTAGTAATGCATTGATCAAAAGTGATGATAGAGTAATTTATAATGTTACAAAATGCGGTTCTTCTGAAATTTGGTCATCAAAGAAACCTGAAAAAATTTGACTCAGCTGTTTTCAACAACAACAAAAAAATTGTCATAATAAATGTTTTTGAGCAGCAAATCAGAATATTAGAAGGATTTCTGAGAGATCATGTGACTGGAGAAATGATGCCAAAAAATTCAGCTTTGAAATCACAGGAATAAATTTCATATTAAATTATATAAAAATAGAAATCAGTTATTTTAAATAGTTAAAATATTTCACATTTTTACAGTTTTTGCTGTACTTTGAATCAAATAAATGCAGGCTTGATGAGCAGAAGAAACATCTTTAAAAACAAAAAAATCTTACAGCCCAAAAACTTGTAGTGCATAAAGTTCAAGAGTTTGGGCTCTTACAGTCCTGTAAATCAGTTAAGCATATGTTCCTAATCCTGTTTTTGTTCTTCTGTCATGATCAGATATGACTTGAGGATTCGTTACATTCCTCCTGATTTCCTGGACAAGTTAAAGGATGACAAAACTACAATGCTCTACTTCTACCAGCAGGTCAGTACCTGTCACATTGGGAGTGTTTCTTCACATTTACCGCTCCGTATCCTGAAACAGCACACAGAATAGTGAAGGAAACATGAGTCACGCCATTTGCACTGAGGCGTAGTGGATGTTTGATGCAGCCCTAAAGTGTTAATGGTGGTTTGCACATCTAAAAGGCCGATTGAAGGTGTGTTATTGCTGTCGTTATGCAGGTTCGCAGTGACTACATGCAGCACAACGCGAGGAGAGTTAGTGACGGGATGGCGCTGCAGTTGGGCTGTCTGGAGATCCGGTATATACAGATGAACTGATAATAAAGAAAACATTTATTTGTATAGCACCTTACAAGAAATGCAGCTCAAATTGCTTTAGAATTTAAAAAAAGCATTGCACCAAGTACTTCACTTAATATTTTATTTGAAGGCCATCCAAGATGTAGATGAGTTTGTCTCTTCATCAGAATAGATTTTTGGAGAAATGTAGCATTTAATCAGTTGCTTGCAAATGGATCCTCTGGAGTGAATGGGTGCCGTCAGAATGAGAGTCCAAATAGCTGATAAAAACATCACATTAATCCACACTTAAAATGTCTTGAATTATGTTTTTATTCTTGCAAATGTACAGCTTTTGGCTTCACTAGACATTAATTGATGGACTGGAGTGGTGTGGATTACTTGTGGATTATTGTAATGTTTTTATCAGCTGTTTGGACTCTCATTCTGACGGCACCCATTCACTGCATTGGTAGTGAATAGTAAAATGTTTTCAGATTACATGCCTTTAATTTTTTCTGTTCTAACAGGAGGTTTTATAAAGACATGAATGCCAGTGGCCTGGAGAAAAAATCTAACTTTGAGCTGCTGGAGTAAGTACTTTGCATTGTGCTTTAGATCGTTTTACACAATAATATGCATAATGCATTGATGGCATTTCTGCTTTTTTCAGGAAAGATGTTGGACTGGATTTGTTCTTTCCTCAAGAATTAATTGACAGCATGAAGGTGAAAACATTTTCTTGGCTACTTCTTCTTTGTGAATAAAGCAGCATAGGAATCCAATGCACACTGAAAGCATTTGTGGTTTCTGATTAATAATGATAAATTGTATGTCTGGTGTGTTACAGCCAAAGCACCTGCGGAAACTGGTCCAGCAAACGTTCCAGCAGTTTGCGTTGCTGAAGGAGGAGCAGTGCATCATTAAGTTCTTTGAGACATTATCTGTCTTTTCCAGTTTTGATGAAGAGGTTTTTCCATGTGAGCTAGTGGTAAGTGGCCCATCATGGTGTTTACAGCCATATTAAAGTAATAGTTCTTCGCCAGAACGGATTTGAATAAATATCGCAGAGAACCAGAGAATTCTCAGCAGTGAATGGGTGCCGTCAGAATGGGAGTCCAAACAGCTGATGAAAACATCACCACAAGTAATCCACACACTGCAAAAATGCTTTTCTTACTTTGATTTTTTTGTCTTGTTTCCAGCCAAAATATCTAAAAATTCTTAAATCAAGAAGGATTTTCTAGACGAGTAAAAAGAAGTCAAAATGAAGTGCAAAACAATCTGCCAAATAGTGTAAGAAAAATAATCTTGTTTTCTGTTTGAAAAAAGATTTTTTGCTTACCTCATTGGCAGATTATTTTGTTTGTTCTAAGAAAAAAAACCTCACTTAATTTGGACTTAATTTTTCTGAAATTAAGACAGTAATTTAAAAATAAAATCCTTCTTCATTTAAGAACAAGACAAAAAATCTAAGTAACAAAAAGACTTTTTTGCAGTGCACCACTCCAGTTCAATGAACATCTTGTGAAGCCAAAAGCTGCGTATTTGTAACAAATACATAAATTTGTCTCACCTGAATCAGGGGAGAAATATGTACAGTTCAAGCACCTTTTACATGTTAAAACAGTTCAAATAAAAAATATGTAGATGAATTTTGAGCACAACAGTGGGTGGACTTCTTCCACTGCAGGAAGCCTTATTTTTGATTATGGACTTTTATTTTGGTTAGAATAGACTATTTAAAATTAATAACACTTTAATTATAGAGGTGTTTCTTAGAAACACACAGCTTTTGACTTTAAAAGATGTTAATTGATGGACTGGAGTGGTGTGGATTACTTGTGGATTAATATGATGTTTTTATCGGCTATTTGGACTCTTATTCTGACGGCACCCATTCACACATTTTCAGAAAACTTTTAAGTCAACTATTCCTTTAGTGATGGTCGATGTGTGTTATTTACTTTCTAAAGTAGTGTGAGAGCTAGTAGTGGGTGGATGGATAAACTGAGTGGCCACAAAATATCTTTAGACACTGTGTTCATCTATAGAAATGTATGAAAGTCGCTGCATTAGATAACAGTTTTGAAGCAAATGTCGTTAGCAGTTAAATCCTGCAATAAAATGCTTTTCTTACTTAGATTTTTTGTTATGCTTCCAGCCAAAATATCTGAAAACTCCTAAATCAAGAAGGATTTTCTAGAAGAATAAAAATTATGGTCTTGATTTCAGAGAAAACTAGTCAAAATTAATTGTGTTTTTGCTTGAAACAAGCAAAATAATCTGCAAATGGAGTAAGAAAAATAATCTTGTTTTCTGTTTGAAATAAGATTTTTTTTTTTTTTTGCTTACTCCATTGGCAAATTATTTGATTTATTCTAAGCAAAAATGCACTTAATTTTGACTTGTTTTTCTGAAAACAAGAAAATTATTACTTGTCTAGAAAAATCTTGATTTAAGAATTTTTTAGATAGTTTGGCTGGAAACAAGACAAAAAATCTAAGTAAGAAAAGCATTTTCTTACTTAGAAAGTGCACCACTCCAGTCCATCAATTAACATCTTGTGAAGCCAAAAGATATTTGTAAAAAAAAAAAAAAAAATCCATAAAAATGCATCTCGCCTGAATCAGAGGGACAATATGAATATTTCAAGCACCTTTTACATGTTAAAACAACCTAAAAAATTTCAAATAAAAAATATATATAGGTGAATTTTGATGTGAGAGGACAACAATAGATGGACTTATTCCACAGCAGGAAGCCTTATTTTGGATCATGGACTTGTATTTTGACTGGAAGAGACTATTTAAAATTAATAACGCCTTAATTATGGAGTTGTTTCTTAGAAACACGCAGCTTTTCACTTTAAAAGATGTTAATTGCTGCAATTGGGCATTTGTAGAAATGTGTGAAAGTCGTTGCATTAGATATCAATTTTAAAGCAAATGTCATTAGAGGTTAAATCCCGCAAAAAATGCTTTTCTTACTTAGATTTTTGTCTTGTTTCCAGCCAATATATCTAAACATTCTTAAATCAAGAAGGTTTTTCTAGACGAGTAAAAATTATTTTCTTGATTTCAGAAAAAACAAGTCATAATTAAATGTGTTTTTGCTGGACACAAGCAAAATAATCTGCAAATGGGGTAAGAAAAATAATCTTATTTCAAGCAGACAACTATATTATTTTGCTTACCCCATTGGCAGATTATTTTGCTTGTTTGAAGCAAAAACTCGCTTAATTTTAACTTCTTTTTTCTAAAAACAAGACAATAATTTTTACTTGTCTAGAAAATCCTTCTAGATTTAAGAATTCTTAGATATTTTGGCTGGAAGAGACTATTTAAAATGAATAACGCCTAATTATGGTATTTTTTTTTTTTAGAAACATGCAGTTTTTCACTTTAAAAGATGTTAATTGATGGACTGGAGTGGTGTGGATTACTTCTGGATTAATATGATGTTTTTATCAGCTATTTGGACTCTTATTCTGACGGCACCCATTCACACTTTTTCAGCAAATTTTCAGTTTTAGGTCAACTATTCCTTTAGTGATGGTTGAAGTGTGTCATTTGTGTTGGGGGTAACGCATTACAAGTAACGCAATATAATAACATTGCTTTTTCCAAGTAACTAGTAAAGTAACGCATTACTTTTTAATTAACAAGAAAATATCTGAGTTACTTTTTCAAATAAGTAATGCCAGGTAATCCCCCCCCCCCTCCCCCATTTATTGATTAAAAGCTAGAATAAATCTGAACATGCATTAATTAATTAATTCATCTCACTCACTAAAAAAAAACAGATATAGTGTTTCTCAAATAAATAAAAACAGTGAAATTCAATGCAAACCTGCAATAATTAAATATTTAAAAAATACAAATACCCTTTTTGTATTTAATCCCATTTTATTAACCAATATCTTTGCTGCCGACCTTCGATGATCTAATTCATCCATACTAATTAGCAAAAATTACTCAAGATAATCTAACATTTGTTTTTCTTTTTCTTTTTTTATTGCTGAAGAGTTGACATTTTTTCTTCTGCGGTCTACTGTACAGACGTGGATTCACTTTTCTCTAAACCTGAGGCTTTTGGTGTAAAAAGGCTTTTACATTTGCCAAAAATATAACTTTTTATGTTTATGTATCAGTGTTATTTTAGTATCATTGGGATACTGATACTATTGAGATACATTTTTATTAATATTTTGAATTATTATTATTTTTTTTATGATTGTTTTTTTAAATGTGTCTATACAGGTTTTGTTTGGTTTATTCCAGTTTTTGTGTTAGATATTTTAGTGCATCAAGTTAAAACAAATTTAAAAGTATGTTTTACAAAAATAAAAATCTTCAGGCAAATATCTTTCCACTTTAAAATTTCACAATTAATTCATTATATCATTGGCTGTTTCTTTGTAATTAATTGTGAAATTCGCTATTTCTGAATGTAAATTGTTTAATTGTATTTAATTAGTTACTTTTTAGGGAGTAACTCAATATTGTAATGCATTACTTTTAAAAGTAACTTTCCCCAACACTTTTTACTTTCTAAAGTAGTGTGAGAACTGGTTGTGGGTGGATGGATAAACTGAGTGGCCACAAAATATCACTGTGGGCATATATAGAAATGTGTGAAAGTCGTTGCATTAGATAACAGTTTCAAATCAAATGTCATAGCAGTTAAATCCTGCAAAAACTTAAAGTCACTTGAGTACTTCTTGTCTTTTTTCTGTACTATATCGGTTAATTTCCCATTATTTTAAACCTAATAAACGTCTTTTATTCGTGCATGTCTTATCTTTCTGCACCAGAGATGGCATGTTGCTTTGCCATTTTGTTATCTGATGCATGACATTGATATGAATGTGTGAACTAAAGATGTTCATCAAGTAAAAGCTTTGTTGCTCTGTAACCGTATGGTTCTTTTGTAGCAAGGATGGAGCGTCTCTGTGGATCTGGTAATCGGGCCCAAAGGTATTCGGCAACGTACAGACAAAAGCTCTGTGGTAAGAAAAATATCCCCTTACATACATCCTTCTCTGAAACGCAGCTCTCACAGGAAAGCAGTAATAACCACTTTGATTTTTCAATTAACCACAATGGAAAAAAAATGCATCTTGTTAATGGTTACAAATAGACTTCTCCAAATACACATTAAAGGCTGTTCACTGCAAGAAATGCTTTTCTTACTTGGATTTTTTGTCTTGTTTCCAAAATATCTAAAAATTCTTAAATCAAGAAGGATTTTCTAGACTAATAAAAATTGTCTTGTTTTTAGAAAAAATACTCAAAATTAAGTGCATTTTTTGCTGGAAATAAGATACATAATCTGCCAATGGGGTAAGAAAAATAATCTTGTTTTCTTTTTGAAAAATTTAAATTAAGATTTTTTTTTGCTTACCCCATTGGCAGGTTATTTAGCTTGTTCTAAGCAAAAACTCACTTAATTTTTACTTGTTTTTTCTGAAAACAAGAAAATAGTTCTTACTTATCTAGAAAATCCTTCTTGATTTAAGGATTTTTCGATATTTTGGCTGGAAACAAGACAAAAACTCTAAGTAAGAAAAGCATTTTTTTGCAGTGTTTATGTGTGTTTATGTGTCAGTGTTATTTTAGTATCATTGGGATACTGATGCTATTGAGCTAAATTATAGTTTTTATTAATATGTAGATTTTTCTGTGTGACTATATAGGTTTTTTATTCCAGTTTTAGTGTTAGATATTTTAGTACATCAAGTTAAAATTAAAATGTAAGTATGTTTTACATAATAAAATATCTTTACACTTTAAAATTTCACAATTTATTGGCTGTTTCTTTGTAATTAATTGTGAAATTCGCTATTTCTGAATATAAATTGTTTCAGCATATTTTTTTCTCAGTGTAACTTAAATGATTTTTTATTATTTTATTTTATTATTTTTTATAGTAATTAAAGTTTTTTTCATGAATGTAGTTAATGGTTAAAAATATAGTGCTCCAAATATACATTATAGGACATTTATGTGTGTTTATGTATCAGTGTTATTTTAGTATCATTGGGATACCGATACTATTGAGATAAATTATAGTTTTTATTAATATTTTGAACTTTTTTTAATATTATTTTTTATCCTTTTTTTAAATGTGACTATATAGGCTTGTTTTTTTATTCCAGTTTTAGTGTTAGATATTTTAGTACATTAAGTTAACCTTAAATTAAGAGTATGTTTTACAAAGTAAAATATCTTTACACTTTAAAATTTCACAATTAATTCAATATGTTATTGGCTGTTTCTTTGTAATTAATTGTAAAAGTCACTATTTCTGAATGAAAAATTTTTCAGCATAATTTTTTCCAGTGTAATTTAAACATTTTTTATTATTTAATTTGATTCTTTTTTTATAGTAATTAATTTTTTTTTTCATAAACGTAGTTAATGGTTAAAAATAATGCTCCAAAGACACATTATAGGTCGTCTATGTGTGTTTATGCGTCAGTGTTATTTTAGTATCATTTGGATACTGATACTATTGAGATAAATTATAGTTTTTATTAAATATCTTTTATATTTTTTATTTTATTATTTTTTTAATGTGACTGTATAGGTTTTTTTTAATTCCAGTTTTAGTGTTAGTTATTTTAGTACATCAAGGTAAACTTAAATTAAGAGTATGTTTTACAAAAAATATTTTTTTTTTTAATTAATTTTTATAGTAATTAAAGTTTTTTTGTTTTAGTTTTGTTTTAGTTTTTTAACTATAATAACCCTGTCATGTGCTCTTGTATATTAACGGGTTTTTTTTATGTCTTTATTAGCCGGTCTCTCTAGCCACATTTGCACAAATTCGAAGTATTAAATGCATGCCTCAGAACGACGGAAAGACGCTGCTACATATAGATATAGAAGGAGCTAAACAGGTACAGTATGTGCATCTAACTATGTCTTAAAATGAATGCCCTTTCTTATGAAGTTTATAATGATGCATATTAAGATTAGATCTTTCTGTTGTCATTTTCAGTCTTTGTCCATCAGCACAGCCTCTCTGGCCATCGCAGAGAACATGGTGGATTTAATCGATGGGTATTGTCGATTTGAGCATGGAAATGATGCAACTTTAATTGTGCGGCCTAAGGGTATGTGGGTTTTAGTATTTTGTATCAGCAGGACATGAAACCAGCAGCATCATGTATTTTAAATTAGTATGCATTAATGAAACCGGTTTAAGTAGTTCCTCTACTTAAACTGTTTTTAACTTGCCTAATCATATTATAGTGTAGAAACACACAGTGGGCAGCTGTGTGTTCATATGAATAACAAACTACCGCTTATGTTTACCAGACAGAGAATCTCGAATCTCTCTACCTCCTGTACCCTGCAGGTAAGCACTGATGTTGTGCATTTTCTTTATTCTGTCCTATAAACATTGCCGTTTAAAAGTTTGGAATTTGTAGATTTTTTATGTTTTATTTTTTTTTTTTTAAATCTCTTATGCTCATCAAAGTTCCATTTATTTGATTTAAAATACAGGAAAAAAAGTAATATTGTGAAATATAATTTTAATTTAACATAACAGTTTTCTATTTTAATGTACTTTAAAATATAAATTATTTCTGTGGTACAAAGCTGAATTTTTACAATTATTTTTTAATAGACACAAAGGAATAAATGTATAATCATACACAGGATCCAACATTTTGGGATCATGAAGATTTTTAATGTTTTTTAAAAAGTCTTTTCTGCTCAATAAGGCAGAAAAAATGTATTATTGTGAAATATTACTAAGATTTTTGCCCATCTTTTGGAAAATCCAGTTTTAAAAGTAAAAAAACCAACTACAAATAACTTTTACCAGTAGGTGGCTGCAGAGCTCCACTATTTGCTATTTGCTATTTGACCACCTGAAAGATTTTTTTCATAAGTTTTTTCAGTTGAATTCATATCTACAGTACAGACCAAAAGTTTGGACACACCTGAATGAGAAGGTGTGTCCAAACTTTTGGTCTGTACTGTACTGTATATATATATATATATATATATACACACACACACACACACACACACACACACACACAGTATATATATTTATTTATTTATTTTTTATTATTTTGACTGAAATGGTTTTGTCTTATTGATTTATTATCTGATCTTATATGGCAAAGCAGTATGGAAAACACCAGATCTGACACGGAAAACAAAAGTATGTAAAGCAAAATGAATATATACTGCCTATAATATACATCATTTTTTATAATGACTTTTTCATTATATATATATTATATATATACATATATATATATATATATATATTATATATATATATATTTTTTTTTACAGATTCAGATATTTATGCAGAGATACCGGAAGATACACCAGTTTCAAGTAAGAACCAAATAGTATTCCAAGGGATAGGTAAATGGTCATTTATTTATTTATTTATTTAACATTTTTATCTCAATCCATTGTTTTCCAGCTTGTAAATTCAGCATCTCACGAAACGACATTGTCCTTGGTCGGATTCTGGGTGAAGGTTTCTTCGGTGAGGTGCATGATGGGATCTATAAAAGCAAGGTTAGTGCATCAGGCTGAAATGTTTAGTGATACAGATCACAAGGATTTAGTAGAAATCACTAGAAACCTCTTTAAGTTCAGCTTTCAAGATCATGAATCTTGTCTTCATTCAGAAAGGAGAGCGAGTGAATGTGGCTGTAAAGACATGCAAGGACTGCTCAGCTGATGTGAAGGAGAAGTTCATGAGCGAAGCTTGTAAGATGATTCATCTTCCACCTGTAGAATCAAACAGATGCCTGAATAGAATGCTAAAAGTCATTGTTTTCATGCAGTGATCATGAAGAAACTGGAACATCCACACATCGTGAGACTCATAGGTATTATCGAAGAAGATCCTGTGTGGATTGTCATGGAGCTTTACCAGCATGGAGAGGTGAGGTTTATTCATTTTTAATGATTTCAAGATTGTCCAGGTTTCTTCATATCCAAGAAAATAGGTAGGTGAGTTTGTTTCTTAATCAGAATTGGAGAAATGTAGCATTCCATCACTTGCTCACCAATGGAAGTGAATGGGTGCCGTCAGAATGAGAGTCTAAACAGCTGATAAAAACATCACAATAATCCACAAGTAATCCACAACACTCCAGTCCATCAGTTAACATCTTGTAAAGTGAAAAGCAGTGTGTTTGTAAGAAAACAAATCCACCATTAGGATGTTTGAACTTCAAACTGTTGCTTATGACCAAAATACAAGCTCATAATAATCCATAATAATGCTTCCTCCTGTTGTCCTTTTACATCAAAATCCACTTATATTTTTGTTTAGGATTGTTTTCAACGGTTTTCTCTCCTGATTCTGACTTTTTTAACCAGAGAAAGCAATATTACAGATAGAATTAAATCATTATTAACGATGGATTCGTTTTTTTACAAACACACAGCTTTTCACTTCAAAAGATGTTAATTGATTTACTGAAGTGGTTTGGATTACTTGTGGATTATTGTAATGTTTTTATCAGCTGTTTGGACTCTCATCCTGACGGCACCCATTCACTTCAATGGATCTGTTGGTGAGCAAGTGACATAATGCTACATTTCTCCAAATCTGATGAAGAAACAAACTCAGTTACATCTTGAATGGCCTGAGGGTGAGTACATTATTAGCTAATTATCATTTTTGGATGAACTATCCCTTTATAAATTACTTGCCTATGTCACAATAAGGGGTAAATCCAGCTCATATTAGTACATGATGCAATATTGTTGCAGACTTTATTATCATCCTGGTTTCTCTGTGTTTCTTCAGCTAGGAAATTATCTGGAGGAGAACAAGCACAAATTAACCACAGTCACGCTGATCCTGTACAGTCTTCAGATCAGTAAAGCTCTTGCCTACCTAGAGGGTGTTAACATGGTGCACAGGTACATAAACACGCCTTCTGACCAGATTCAGTGTCTTTGTTTCAAAGACACTTGTTTATACAGTTATTATGAACAATCATTTGAAATTTTGAGCATTTGGTCTCGGTTATTGCTATAAAAGGGGGATCAGATGCAAAATTACATCAAAAAATGGAAGAGAGGGGCGGAGTGAGCAGAGCTCACTAACATTTAAAGAGGTGCATTACAAGCACCGAAAAGGGTCACTGTGAACAGAGCTGTTTTTGACAAAGTAAAAAGGGTGTTGTTTTACATGACCCTTGAGGAATATTACCAAAGTATGTTGCAGACATAAAGAATCATACCAACATGTGGAAAATGGGCATTTTATATGCCGTTTAAATGTACGAAGAAACAGAAAGGCTGCTTATAAACATCTCCTCTTGACTTTTCACCTTACTAACTTTGTCTCAGTTTCAGAAGAGTGTCAGACACTCTTATAGGTAAAAGTTTAGCTGAAGTCAGTTTGAAAGGTAAAAAAAGCTGTGGGTAGAACAATGCACTTTATATGGGGCATCAGCACAACTGCTCACTTTGTATTGTTCCTGTAGAGATTTTTATTCCTGTAGAGAAATTTACAGTTGAAGTCAGAAGTTTTCACCCCCCAATCTGCAAAATGTTAATTATTTTACCAAAATAAGAGGGATTGTACAAAATGCATGTTATTGTTTATTTAGTACTGACCTGAATGAGATATTTAACATAAGAGTTTACATATAGTCCACAAGAGAAAATAATAGTTGAATTTGTGAAAATTACTCCGTTCAGAAGTTTACCTGAATGATTCACAGCTGTCTTTTTTGTTTAGTTTTTGTTTTGTTTTTGTTTAGTGATAGTTGTTCATGTGCCCCTTGTTTATCCTGAACACGTAAACTGCTCACTGTACTTCAGAAAAATCCTTCAGGTCCCACAAATTCTTTGGTTTTTCAGCATTTTGTGTATTTGAACCCTTTCCAACAATGACGGAATGATTTTAAGATCTATCTTTTCACACTGAGGACAACTGAAGGACTCATATGCAGCTATTACAGAAAGTTCAAATGTTCACTGATGCTTCAGAAGGAAACACAATGCATTAAGTGCTGCGGTGAAAACTTTTGAACAGATTGTAGATGTGTACATTTTATTTTATTTTTTCATTTAGTACAGCCCTTTAGAAGCTACAGAAGATACTTAAATGTTTCCCGGAATACAAAAAAAAAAAAAAAAAAAAAAAAAAAAGTTTTCACCCCCACTCTTAATCCATTGTGTTTCCTTCTGAAGAATCCCTTAGTTGTCCTCAGTGTGAAAAGATGGATCACAAAACCATACAGTCATTGCTGGAAAGGGGGTTAAATACGCAAAAATGCTGAAAAACCAAAGAATTTGTGGGACCCGAAGGATTTTTTTGAAGAACAACTGTTCAGGACAAACAAGGGACTCAAGAACTATCACTAAACAAAAAAAAAGAAACAACACTGTATTAAAAATCAAGTGTATGTAAACTTTTGAACAGGGTCTTTTTTTATAAATTCAACTATTATTTTCTCTTGTGGACTATATTAAATATCTTTTATGTGAAATATCTTCTTCAGCTCAGTACTAAATAAAAACAAATAACATGCATTTTGTATGATCCCTCTTATTTTGGTAAAATAATTAGCATTTTGCAGATGCTTGTAGATGTCTTCACATCTCCTTTCTGATAGTCATCTATATCTCATACGTGTGGTTGTACAGAACCTATTTTAATGGTTAACATTATCAGGTTATTCATTTCAGTCTTTTTTTTCCATCAGGGACATTGCTGTGAGAAACGTACTGGTCGCCAAACCAGACTGCGTGAAGCTGGGAGACTTCGGCTTGTCCAGATACATAGAAGAGGAGGAGTATTACAAAGGCAAGACTTTTAGCCCGTTTTCAGCTTGTCATGCAGTCTGAGTTCAATATTTCACTCAAATGACACTGTTTGTTTTCTTTCTGAAGCCTCTGTGACTCGATTACCTATCAAATGGATGGCGCCGGAGTCCATCAACTTCAGACGCTTTACCTCGGCGAGTGATGTCTGGATGTTTGGTTAGTGACTTTGAAGCGTGACGTGAGATAAATGCGTTTAAACTAGGGCTGGGAAACGATTAATCGCATCCAAAATAAAAGTTTATGATTGCATACTGTATGTGTGTGTACTGTGTGTATATATAATGTATGTATAAATACACACACAAACATGTATATTAAAGAAAACTGAAAATAAAAATTAAATTAAAATAAATAAAATATTTATAATTCTATATATAATCTAAATTAAATACAAATATAACTATCCACACATATAAGTATTTTTTAAAGGCTTTACATGTATGTGTGTGTATTTATATATACATAATAAATATACACAGTAAACACACATTTAGTATGTTAACATAAACTTTTATTTTGGATGCGATTAATCGCGATTAATCGTGTCCCAGCCCTAGTTTAAACGTGCATGACGCATTATGTCACTTATGCTGAATCACTGTTTTGACCACATTAGGCAACAGATCAATGTAATCGTGAGGATTTTTTAAGCCGTCATCATGCTGTGAATTCCTATTTCCTGTTGTGAGGCTTGTTGTTTCGGTGCTGATTCCTGTGAAGAACCACATGTTTCACAATGCAATGTGACTTGTTTTGCAATGAATTTGTAAAGCAGTTTATGCTTCCTGATTGGTGGCGGTTTCTTGTGCTTCTTCTTTCAGCTGTGTGCATGTGGGAGATCATGAGTGGAGGTCAGCAGCCGTTCTTCTGGTTGGAGAACAAGGATGTGATAAACCAGCTGGAGCAGGGCGTCCGTCTGCCCAAACCCGAGCGGTGTCCGCCGACTCTCTACTCTCTCATGACCCGCTGCTGGGCCTACAGTCCCCGTGAAAGACCCAGGTTCTCCGAGCTTGTGTGCAAGCTGAGGTACGTTATATCTGGCCTAGTCACTAAAGGCCGGGTTGTCAGTTTGAACCCTTAAAGGAGTCTTATGTATGCTTTTGAGAGCTTAAAGCAGGGCGCTAACCCTAACCCAAAATAGAGCATTCTTGGAAACAAAGGTGTTAAAACTGCTTATTCTGTATTTTCCGCACATTACCCACATGTACACATCAACAGTGCCTACTGGCTTATCAGAAACTCGTGACTAAAAACTATATTGTCATCTTGACTAATACTGTAAGTGTACATTAAGGGGAAAAAATTTATATTAAAAACTGATGAATGGATCTCAAAATCATAGTCATTGTTGGCAAGGGTTCAAATACACAAAAATGCTGAAAAACCAAAGAATTTGTAGGACCTGAAGGATTTTTCTGGAGAACAGCGGGCAGTTTAATTGTTCAGGACAAACAAAAATTTAAATTATAATAAAAAACCCATTAAAAAAAAAAATACATATGCAAAATGTAAAAATTAATATAAATAAATAGTCGAATGTAAAAAGATCAAAAGGTCACAAATTCAGAACAAATATGTAAATAAGAATAAAATTATTAATCAAATAAATGGTAATAACAATGGAATAAGAATGTAATAATACAAAAATATTGTACAAAATGCAAATAATAATAATAATAATGATAACACGCTATCAGAGGGCATTTTAAGGAAAGATTAATTTTTTTAATTAAAAATCATAATAATGTCACACGTGCTGGAGAGACGAGAATTCAGGGAAAGCACACGGAAAACGGGGTTCTAAAAAATACTCTGATTTATTACTAAACAAGCAAAACAAAAGACAATGAGTAATACTTAAAACCGCTATTCACAAATTAAAAAAAAAAAAAAATAATAATATAAATAAATAATAAAATAAATTAAACTTAAAAATAAATAAATATAAACAATAAAAATTAAAATGCTAATAAAACAATACAAATAATAAAAAAGTAAAAATATAATAAAAAATAAATTTAATAAAAAATAGAAATAATAAAAATTAAAAAAAAAAGATTAAAATTCAGAGCAATTATGTAAAGCATGTTAATAAGAATAAATTCATAATATTTAAAAATGCATAATAAAATATAATTTATAAATTCATAACAAAATTGGTAGAAAAAAGTAAATAAAATGTAAATGATAATATAAATTCAAAGTTAAATATAGGTAAATATATTTTTTAAATAATTTAATAATATAAAAATAAAACAAACTGACTAACAATGTAAGTATACATTGTAGGAAAGATTAATATTTTAAAATGTAAATAATTAAAATAAGATCTTTTTAAAACATAATAAAACAGTAAAATTTTAATAAATGTTTAAAATGTAATAATATTTTTTTTAAAATCAATCATATACATTTTTTGAATAAAAAAATAATTCTTATAAATATGAAAAAAAAATAAAATAAAAACAATACAAACAATACAAATGTAATATAAAATGTTTCTATTTGCTCCCCACAGTGATGTTCATAAAATGGAGAAGGAAGTGGAGGTGGATGAGCTGAGAGCAAGAACCCGCTCCATAAATACAACCCCATTTTCTGATGCTCCACCCAAGGTGATTGCCTTTTCACCTTCATTTTTTTCTCATGCTGTTATTCTCGTACTATTCATCATACTCTTTTTCTTGTTCTTTCAAAAAGCCGTCAAGAATCAAACCATCAGGTTTCAGCACTCTCAATCCTCGTCTTCATCTCCAGGTGATTTTTTTCCCTCCTATTAATCTGTATTTGCTGTCCACTTTCAATTTCCCTATATATGTCTATATCTATTTCACCAAAGAATATTAAGAGGTTATGTCTCCTGAACAATATATTTTACTCAATGGCTGATGCATTTAAAATGGTCAGACCTTAACTATAAACTATAAAGCAGCTTCATGTTGGTCACGTCTATGTAGGTCAAGTCACACCATTTCCAGCAGCTGTGGTTTCAGCCCGCTTTTCTGCATTTGCGCTTAAAACCGCCATGTTATGCATATCATTGTGAGAACATGTTTTACCGTGTGGTTTTAGTTGTGCTCGTCTGTGTCTGTTCTTGCTTGCACGCCCAACTTTCCAGCTGCCTGTGTCTCTGCGCGTTAGTTCGCCAGTCCTCGCCGGCCCACCAGACTGGCGCTCTACGCTCGTGTCCGGCTGCACGCTGACCCTGCCGCCGTCCCCTCGCCGTTGCAGTATGGGGGTAAGAGCGCCACCTACCTTCAGTACTGCAAATACACTTCTGTGTGTTTAAACGAGAGTTCACTTCCAGAACAAAAATGCACAGATAATTTACTCACCCTCTTGTCATCCAAGCTGTTCATGTCTTTCTCCAGTCGATAAGAAATTATGCTTTTTGAGGAAAATGTTTCAGGGTTTCTCTCCATATAGTGGACTTCTATGGTGCCCGTGAGTTTGAACTTCCAAAATGCAGTTTAAAAGCAGCTTCAAAGGGCTCTAATCAGGGCCTAAAACTAACTTTTTGCCACACCTGCTGGTGGCCGGTGACATGATTAAATTTACTGACCAAAATTACCAGCCATGTAACTCTTTGCAAAAACAGTGTCTCTATTAAATGCATTCTCCCTCATTTTTCCCAATGAATTATAGCCATTCAGCATTAGAGTATAATTGAAAGTCATTGTTTCTAACATTTATTATGCTCTGAAATATATAGCAACTTTTAATTTAAGTGATTTTTAAACAATCTTTGCATAAACTATAAATTGTACATGCTTAAACTATACAGATAAATCCTGTCCATCAATGACAGACTTCAGCAGGTCTCTTTAAAACCTAATGCACATGACACGGATCTGACACATTTATGATATTCTCGATTTTCTACTCTTTATGGTCATTTGAGACTATGTTTACGAGGTAACTCGCCACTACCGTGCATTTTGACAAAATTGTGTGTGTTTTCGTCCACTGAAGCGCTACTTGTGCGCTGTCTGAAGCGGCTCAGTGTATGCGTAACGTTACAGCCGAACATGCAACCGTTAAACTATACTTCACTGCAATGTTTAGGCACGTAACCTCAGGAATGTGTCGCCACATTCTCGGTTTATAAAGAATAAAGAAGGAAAGTGTTAATCTTGAATGAAGCAGCAATATCTTCTCAGGTAAAACAAGCTGACCATCACATTGCTCTGATCTTATCAGCCTTTTTGTTTCATATTATTTGATTTGCTCTTGTCGCTTATGACAGAACAGCTAATCACAAAGATCTTGTCTTCGGAAAGTCCTTTTTTTTCCCGCTTACGTCAAAAACAGCGATTCTCTTTTAGAACTGGCTGTTGTTTTCACTACATTGCATTGTAATATTTTGTAAAAGTTTTACCGGCCAACTGGCGAATGACAGTTGCATATACCGATTTTTCCTGCCATTTTGCACTTGGCGAGTGTTAATTTCAGGCCCTGGCTTTAAACTATCCCAGTCGAGGAAGAAGGGTCTTATCTAGTGAAAGGATTGGTTAATAACTAAACAAACTGACAATTTATATATACTTTTTAACCTCAAATGCTTGTCTTGTCTAGCTTTGCGTTAAGTCTGTGTATTCCGGTTCAAGACAGTTAGGGTATGTCAGAAAACTCCCATCTCATTTTCTCCTCCAACTTCAAAATCGTCCTAAATAGCTGCAGAAGTACCAACCCAGTGTTTACAAAGTGAACATGCAAAGAAGTTCAAACACCCTTTACAAAAAAAGGTAAAACAGCGATGTAGGACAGTGATGAGTTTTTCGGCATACCCTAACTGTCTTGAACCGGAATACACAGATATCACGCAGAGCTAGACAAGATGAGCATTTGAGGTTAATAATTGTTATTTGTTTTAGAAAAGTACCAATTGTTTCTCTAGAAAAGACCCTTCTTCCTCGGCTGGGATCATTTAGAGCCCTTTGAAGCTGCATTTAAACTGCATTTTAAAATTTCAAACTCACTGGCACCATAGAAGTCCATTATATGGAGAGAAATCCTGAAATGTTTTCCTCAGAAAATATAATTTCTTTACAACTGAAGAAAGAAAGACACAAGCATCTTGGATGACAAGGGGGTGAGTACAATATCTGTACATTTTTGTTCTGGAAGTAAACTTCTCCTGTAAAGGAATAGTTCACCCTAAAATTAGTTTAAATCAAATAAAATCATCCAAGATGTAGATGACTTTGTGTCTTCATCAGATTTGGAGAAATGTAGCATTGCATCACTTGCTCACCAATGGATCCTCTGCAGTGAATGGGTGCCGAAGGAATGAAAGTCCAAACAGCTGATAAAAACTGATAAAAAACCACTCTAGCCCAGCAAGTCAAATGCTGTATGTTTGAAAGAAACAAATCCGTCATTGAGATGTTTTAACTAGATATTTTAACTTTGGCTTTACAAAACATTAATTGATGGACTGGAGTGGTGTGGATTACTTGTGGATTATTATGATGTTTTTATCAGCTGTTTCATTCTGACGGCACCCATTCACTACAGAGGATCCTTTGGTGAACAAGTGATGGAATGCTACATTTCTCCAAATCTGATGAAGAAACAAACTCATCTACATCTTGCACATTTTCAGCAGATTATTATTT
>NC_133381.1:5590652-5607367 GCF_049309525.1 Garra rufa | reverse complement strand
ATGGTCATTTATTTATTTATTTATTTATTTATTTATTTATTTATTTATTTATTTATTTATTTATTTATTTAACATTTTTATCTCAATCCATTGTTTTCCAGCTTGTAAATTCAGCATCTCACGAAACGACATTGTCCTTGGTCGGATTCTGGGTGAAGGTTTCTTCGGTGAGGTGCATGATGGGATCTATAAAAGCAAGGTTAGTGCATCAGGCTGAAATGTTTAGTGATACAGATCACAAGGATTTAGTAGAAATCACTAGAAACCTCTTTAAGTTCAGCTTTCAAGATCATGAATCTTGTCTTCATTCAGAAAGGAGAGCGAGTGAATGTGGCTGTAAAGACATGCAAGGACTGCTCAGCTGATGTGAAGGAGAAGTTCATGAGCGAAGCTTGTAAGATGATTCATCTTCCACCTGTAGAATCAAACAGATGCCTGAATAGAATGCTAAAAGTCATTGTTTTCATGCAGTGATCATGAAGAAACTGGACCATCCGCACATCGTGAGACTCATAGGTATTATCGAAGAAGATCCTGTGTGGATTGTCATGGAGCTTTACCAGCATGGAGAGGTGAGGTTTATTCATTTTTAATGATTTCAAGATTGTCCAGGTTTCTTCATATCCAAGAAAATAGGTAAGTGAGTTTGTTTCTTAATCAGAATTGGAGAAATGTAGCATTCCATCACTTGCTCACCAATGGAAGTGAATGGGTGCCGTCAGAATGAGAGTCTAAACAGCTGATAAAAACATCACAATAATCCACAAGTAATCCACAACACTCCAGTCCATCAGTTAACATCTTGTAAAGTGAAAAGCAGTGTGTTTGTAAGAAACAAATCCACCATTAGGATGTTTGAACTTCAAACTGTTGCTTATGACCAAAATACAAGCTCATAATAATCCATAATAATGCTTCCTCCTGTTGTCCTTTTACATCAAAATCCACTTATATTTTTGTTTAGGATTGTTTTCAACGGTTTTCTCTCCTGATTCTGACTTTTTTAACCAGAGAAAGCAATATTACAGATAGAATTAAATCATTATTAACGATGGATTCGTTTTTTTACAAACACACAGCTTTTCACTTCAAAAGATGTTAATTGATTTACTGGAGTGGTTTGGATTACTTGTGGATTATTGCAATGTTTTTATCAGCTGTTTGGACTCTCATCCTGACGGCACCCATTCACTTCAATGGATCCGTTGCTGAGCAAGTGACATAATGCTACATTTCTCCAAATCTGATGAAGAAACAAACTCAGTTACATCTTGAATGGCCCGAGGGTGAGTACATTATTAGCTAATTATCATTTTTGGATGAACTATCCCTTTACAAATTACTTGCCTATGTCACAATAAGGGGTAAATCCAGCTCATATTAGTACATGATGCAATATTGTTGCAGACTTTATTATCATTCTGGTTTCTCTGTGTTTCTTCAGCTAGGAAATTATCTGGAGGAGAACAAGCACAAATTAACCACAGTCACGCTGATCCTGTACAGTCTTCAGATCAGTAAAGCTCTTGCCTACCTAGAGGGCGTTAACATGGTGCACAGGTACATAAACACACCTTCTGACCAGATTCAGTGTCTTTGTTTCAAAGACACTTGTTTATACAGTTATTATGAACAATCATTTGAAATTTTGAGCATTTGGTCTCGGTTATTGCTATAAAAGGGGGATCAGATGCAAAATTACACCATAAAATGGAAGAGAGGGGCGGAGTGAGCAGAGCTCACTAACATTTAAAGAGGTGCATTACAAGCACCGAAAAGGGTCACTGTGAACAGAGCTGTTTTTGACAAAGTAAAAAGGGTGTTGTTTTACATGACCCTTGAGGAATATTACCAAAGTATGTTGCAGACATAAAGAATCATACCAACATGTGGAAAATGGGCATTTTATATGCCGTTTAAATGTACGAAGAAACAGAAAGGCTGCTTATAAACATCTCCTCTTGACTTTTCACCTTACTAACTTTGTCTCAGTTTCAGAAGAGTGTCAGACACTCTTATAGGTAAAAGTTTAGCTGAAGTCAGTTTGAAAAGTAAAAAAAGCTGTGGGTAGAACAATGCACTTTATATGGGGCATCAGCACAACTGCTCACTTTGTATTGTTCCTGTAGAGATTTTTATTCCTGTAGAGAAATTTACAGTTGAAGTCAGAAGTTTTCACCCCCCAATCTGCAAAATGTTAATTATTTTACCAAAATAAGAGGGATTGTACAAAATGCATTTTATTGTTTATTTAGTACTGACCTGAATGAGATATTTAACATAAGAGTTTACATATAGTCCACAAGAGAAAATAATAGTTGAATTTGTGAAAATTACTCCGTTCAGAAGTTTACCTGAATGATTCACAGCTGTCTTTTTTGTTTAGTTTTTGTTTTGTGTTTGTTTAGTGATAGTTGTTCATGTGCCCCTTGTTTATCCTGAACACGTAAACTGCTCACTGTACTTCAGAAAAATCCTTCAGGTCCCACAAATTCTTTGGTTTTTCAGCATTTTGTGTATTTGAACCCTTTCCAACAATGACGGAATGATTTTAAGATCTATCTTTTCACACTGAGGACAACTGAGGGACTGAAATGCAGCTATTACAGAAAGTTCAAATGTTCACTGATGCTTCAGAAGGAAACACAATGCATTAAGTACTGCGGTGAAAACTTTTGAACAGATTGTAGATGTGTACATTTTTTATTTTTATTTTTTCATTTAGTACAGCCCTTCAGAAGCTACAGAAGATACTTAAATGTTTCCCGGAATACAAAAAAAAAAACAAATTCAAAAAGTTTTCACCCCCACTCTTAATCCATTGTGTTTCCTTCTGAAGAATCCCTTAGTTGTCCTCAGTGTGAAAAGATGGATCACAAAACCATACAGTCATTGCTGGAAAGGGGGTTAAATACACAAAAATGCTGAAAAACCAAAGAATTTGTGGGACCCGAAGGATTTTTCTGAAGAACAACTGTTCAGGACAAACAAGGGACTCAAGAACTATCACTAAACAAAAAAAAAAAGAAACAACACTATATTAAAAATCAAGTGTATGTAAACTTTTGAACAGGGTCTTTTTTATAAATTCAACTATTATTTTCTCTTGTGGACTATATTAAATATCTTTTATGTGAAATATCTTCTTCAGCTCAGTACTAAATAAAAACAAATAACATGCATTTTGTATGATCCCTCTTACTTTGGTAAAATAATTAGCATTTTGCAGATGCTTGTAGATGTCTTCACATCTCCTTTCTGATAGTCATCTATATCTCATACGTGTGGTTGTAAAAATCTATTTTAGTGGTTAACATTATCAGTCTTTTTTTTTCCATCAGGGACATTGCTGTGAGAAACGTACTGGTCGCCAAACCAGACTGCGTGAAGCTGGGAGACTTCGGCTTGTCCAGATACATAGAAGAGGAGGAGTATTACAAAGGCAAGACTTTTAGCCCGTTTTCAGCTTGTCATGCAGTCTGAGTTCAATATTTCACTCAAATGACACTGTTTGTTTTCTTTCTGAAGCCTCTGTGACTCGATTACCTATCAAATGGATGGCGCCGGAGTCCATCAACTTCAGACGCTTTACCTCGGCGAGTGATGTCTGGATGTTTGGTTAGTGACTTTGAAGCGTGACGTGAGATAAATGCGTTTAAACGTGCATGACGCATTATGTCACTTATGCTGAATCACTGTTTTGACCACATTAGGCAACAGATCAATGTAATCGTGAGGATTTTTTAAGCCGTCATCATGCTGTGAATTCCTATTTCCTGTTGTGAGGCTTGTTGTTTCGGTGCTGATTCCTGTGAAGAACCACATGTTTCACAATGCAATGAGACTTGTTTTGCAATGAATTTGTAAAGCAGTTTATGCTTCCTGATTGGTGGCGGTTTCGTGTGCTTCTTCTTTCAGCTGTGTGCATGTGGGAGATCATGAGTGGAGGTCAGCAGCCGTTCTTCTGGTTGGAGAACAAGGATGTGATAAACCAGCTGGAGCAGGGCGTCCGTCTGCCCAAACCCGAGCGGTGTCCGCCGACCCTCTACTCTCTCATGACCCGCTGCTGGGCCTACAGTCCCCGTGAAAGACCCAGCTTCTCCGAGCTTGTGTGCAAGCTGAGGTACGTTACTTCTGGCCTTGTCATTAAAGACCGGGTTGTCAGTTTGAACCCTTAAAGGAGTCTTATGTATGCTTTTGAGAGCTTAAAGCAGGGTGCTAACCCCAACCCAAAATAGAGCATTCTTGGAAACAAAGGTGTTAAAACTGCTTATTCTGTATTTCCGCACATTACCCACATGTACACATCAACAGTGCCTACTGGCTTATCAGAAACTCGTGACTAAAAACTATATTGTCATCTTGACTAATACTGTAAGTGGACATTAAGGGGAAAAAATTTATATTAAAAACTGATGAATGGATCTCAAAATCATAGTCATTGTTGGCAAGGGTTCAAATACACAAAAATGCTGAAAAACCAAAGAATTTGTAGGACCTGAAGGATTTTTCTGGAGAACAGCGGGCAGTTTAATTGTTCAGGACAAACAAAAATTTAAATTATAATAAAAAACCCATTAAAAAAAAATACATATGCAAAATGTAAAAATTAATATAAATAAATAGTCAAATGTAAAAAGATCAAAAGGTCACAAATTCAGAACAAATATGTAAATAAGAATAAAATTATTAATCAAATAAATGGTAATAACAATGGAATAAGAATGTAATAATACAAAAATATTGTACAAAATGCAAATAATAATAATAATAATGATAACACGCTATCAGAGGGCATTTTTAGGAAAGATTAATTTTTTTAATTAAAAATCATAATAATGTCACACGTGCTGGAGAGACGAGAATTCAGGGAAAGCACACGGAAAACGGGGTTCTAAAAAATACTCTGATTTATTACTAAACAAGCAAAACAAAAGACAATGAGTAATACTTAAAACCGCTATTCACAAATTAAATAAAAATATAATAATAATATAAATAAATAATAAAAGAAATTAAACTTAAAAATAAATAAATATAAACAATAAAAATGAAAATGCTAATAAAACAATACAAATAATAAAAAAGTAAAAATATAATAAAAAATAAATTTAATAAAAAATAGAAATAATAAAAATGTAAAAAAAAAAAAATTCAGAGCAATTATGTAAAACATGTTAATAAGAATAGATTCATAATATTTAAAAATGCATAATAAAATATAATTTATAAATTCATAACAAAATTGGTAGAAAAAAGTAAATAAAATGTAAATGATAATATAAATTCAAAGTTAAATATAGGTAAATATATTTTTTAAATAATTTAATAATATAAAAATAAAACAAACTGACTAACAATGTAAGTATACATTGTAGGAAAGATTAATATTTGAAAATGTAAATAATTAAAATGAGATCTTTTTAAAACATAATAAAACTGTACAATTTTAATAAATGTTTAAAATGTAATAATAATAAAAAAATAATTAAATCAATCATATACATTTTTTGAATAAAAAAATAATTCTTATAAATATGAAAAAAATAATAAAAACAATACAAACAATACAAATGTAATATAAAATGTTTCTATTTGCTCCCCACAGTGATGTTCATAAAATGGAGAAGGAAGTGGAGGTGGATGAGCTGAGAGCAAGAACCCGCTCCATAAATACAACCCCATTTTCTGATGCTCCACCCAAGGTGATTGCCTTTTCACCTTCATTTTTTTCTCATGCTGTTATTCTCGTACTATTCATCATACTCTTTTTCTTGTTCTTTCAAAAAGCCGTCAAGAATCAAACCATCAGGTTTCAGCACTCTCAATCCTCGTCTTCATCTCCAGGTGATTTTTTCCCTCCTATTAATCTGTAGTTGCTGTCCACTTTCAATTTCCTTATTTATGTCTATATCTATTTCACCAAAGAATATTAAGAGGTTATGTCTCCTGAACAATATATTTTACTCAATGGCTGATGCATTTAAAATGGTCAGACCTTAACTATAAACTATAAAGCAGCTTCCTGTTGGTCACGTCTATGTAGGTCAAGTCACACCATTTCCAGCAGCTGTGGTTTCAGCCCGCTTTTCTGCATTTGCGCTTAAAACCGCCATGTTATGCATATCATTGTGAGAACATGTTTTACCGTGTGGTTTTAGTTGTGCTCGTCTGTGTCTGTTCTTGCTTGCACGCCCAACTTTCCAGCTGCCTGTGTCTCTGCGCGTTAGTTCGCCAGTCCTCGCCGGCCCACCAGACTGGCGCTCTACGCTCGTGTCCGGCTGCACGCTGACCCTGCCGCCGTCCCCTCGCCGTTGCAGTATGGGGGTAAGAGCGCCACCTACCTTCAGTACTGCAAATACACTTCTGTGTGTTTAAACGAGAGTTCACTTCCAGAACAAAAATGCACAGATAATTTACTCACCCTCTTGTCATCCAAGCTGTTCATGTCTTTCTCCAGTCGATAAGAAATTATGCTTTTTGAGGAAAACGTTTCAGGGTTTCTCTCCATATAGTGGACTTCTATGGTGCCCGTGAGTTTGAACTTCCAAAATAAAGTTTAAAAGCAGCTTCAAAGGGCTCTAATCAGGGCCTAAAACTAACTTTTTGCCACACCTGCTGGTGGCCGGTGACATGATTAAATTTACTGACCAAAATTATGTAACTCTTTGCAAAAACAGTGTCTCTATTAAATGCATTCTCCCTCAATTTTACCAATGAATTATAGCCATTCAGCATTAGAGTATAATTGAAAGTCATTGTTTCTAACATTTATTAGGCTCTGAAATATATAGCAACTTTTAATTTAAGTGATTTTTATACAATCTTTGCATAAACTCTAAATTGCACATGCTTAAACTAAACAGATAAATCCTGTCCATCAATGACAGACTTCAGCAGGTCTCTTTAAAACCTAATGCACATGACACGGATCTGACACATTTTTGATATTCTCGATTTTCTACTCTTTATGGTCATTTGAGACTATGTTTACGAGGTAACTCGCCACTACTGTGCATTTTGACAAAATTGTGTGTGTTTTCATCCACTGAAGCGCTACTTGTGCGCTGTCTGAAGCGGCTCAGTGTATGCGTAACGTTACAGCCGAACATGCAACCTTTAAACTATACTTCACTGCAATGTTTAGGCACGTAACCTCAGGAATGTGTCGCCACATTCTCGGTTTATAAAGAATAAAGAAGGAAAGTGTTACTCTTGAATGAAGCAGCAATATCTTCTCAGGTAAAACAAGCTGACCATCACATTGCTCTGATCTTCTCAGCCTTTTTGTTTCATATTATTTGATTTGCTCTTGTCGCTTATGACAGAACAGCTAATCACAAAGATCTTGTCTTCGGAAAGTACTTTTTTTTCCCCCGCTTACGTCAAAAACAGCGATTCTCTTTTAGAACTGGCTGTTGTTTTCACTACATTGCATTGTTATATTTTGTAAAAGTTTTACCGGCCAACTGGCGAATGACACTGTTGCATATACCGATTTTTCCTGCCATTTGGCACTTGGCGAGTGTTAATTTCAGGCCCTGGCTTTAAACTATCCTAGTCGAGGAAGAAGGGTCTTATCTAGCGAAAGGTTTGGTTAATAACTAAACAAACTGACAATTTATATATACTTTTTAACCTCAAATGCTTGTCTTGTCTAGCTTTGCGTTAAGTCTGTGTATTCCGGTTCAAAACAGTTAGGGTATGTCAGAAAACTCCCATCTCATTTTCTCCTCCAACTTCAAAATCGTCCTAAATAGCTGCAGAAGTACCAACCCATTGTTTACAAAGTGAACATGCAAAGAAGTTCAAACACTCTTTACAAAAAAAGGTAAAACAGCGATGTAGGACAGTGATGAGTTTTTCGGCATACCCTAACTGTCTTGAACCGGAATACACAGATATCACGCGGAGCTAGACAAGATGAGCATTTGAGGTTAATAATTGTTATTTGTTTTAGAAAAGTACCAATTGTTTCTCTAGAAAAGACCCTTCTTCCTCGGCTGGGATCATTTAGAGCCCTTTGAAGCTGCATTTAAACTGCATTTTAAAATTTCAAACTCACAAGCACCATAGAAGTCCATTATATGGAGAGAAATCCTGAAATGTTTTCCTCAGAAAATATAATTTCTTTACAACTGAAGAAAGAAAGACACAAGCATCTTGGATGACAAGGGGGTGAGTACATTATCTGTACATTTTTGTTCTGGAAGTAAACTTCTCCTGTAAAGGAATAGTTCACCCTAAAATTAGTTTAAATAAAATAAAATCATCCAAGATGTAGATGACTTTGTGTCTTCATCAGATTTGGAGAAATGTAGCATTCCATCACTTGCTCACCAGTGGATCCTCTGCAGTGAATGGGTGCCGTCAGAATGAAAGTCCAAACAGCTGATAAAATCTTCACAATAGTCCACAAGTAATCCACACCACTCCAGCCCAGCAAGTCAAATGCTGTGTGTTTGTAAGAAACAAATCCGTCATTGAGATGTTTTAACTAGATATTTTAACTTTGGCTTTACAAGACATTAATTGATGGACTGGAGTGGTGTGGATTACTTGTGGATTATTATGATGTTTTTATCAGCTGTTTGCACTCTCATTCTGACGGCACCCATTCGCTACAGAGGATCCTTTGGTGAACAAGTGATGGAATGCTACATTTCTCCAAATCTGATGAAGAAACAAACTCATCTACATCTTGCACATTTTCAGCAGATTATTATTTTTTGGTGAACTATTTCTTGATCTAAGTCTTTAAAAAGTCAATGAATCATGCAGTGCACACACAGACGAAACACATCCCAATTAGACAGCTTAAAGCACAGTTTTCTTTCCTGTGTTAATGTATTTCTTGTTCAAACAGGAAGTTCAGGTGGGTATATATTAAAAGGCTCCTTTTATTTTCATGTAGCAAAGTGCCATTACTTACATCACAGTCTGTCAAACCCACCTACGACAGTTTGTACCATAGACAAAAAAAGACACTTTCGCAATGAATGAATTGCAGTCACTTCCTTTGCAGCCTACTCATGGATGAGAAAGGAAATTATGAATTATGACGTATGACTGTTACCACAACAAAAGATACACAGTTTAAACTTGATTTGCTACCTGTTATAATTCAAGAGGAGGGACATTTGCTTTTATGCATTTGGCAAAGTTGCATTTAAGGTATATCAGTTACATTCTCTGGCAATCGAACCCATGACCTTGATGTTGCTAGCACCATGAACTAAATTTGGTGTAGTGCAGGAGAGAGGTATATTAGTATGTAATAATATTTAAAATGAACTGTTTATATATATTTTGTCATTTTAATTTTAGTTAAGTTTGAGTCATTTTATGTGCTTTTGTAATTTTTATTAAGTATTTCTATTTAGATTTAATTTTATATACATTTTTGTAATTTTAGTACTTCAAGTTACTTTAGTAATTTTGTTCTGAAATATTTCGGTTTAGTTTTATATTAATTTTAGTAATTTTAGTACTTCAACTAAAATTTGATGCACTGACCTGTGTTTTTTAGATTATTTATATAGTATATATTAATAGCTTTTATTTTTACATTTTTTTTAATTTTCATTTTATTTTTAGTTGAGGGTTTAGTGACTAATTAATATTTCTGTTTAGCTTTAATATATATTAATTTTTGTCATTTTACTTCTTCATTGATCATTGATGCATTGATTAGTGTTATTTAAATTTATTTATCCTATATTTATGGTCTTCTAGCTTTTATTTTAAATTTTCAGTTTTTATTTTAATTTTAGTCAGTTTCTTATGTGCTTTGGTTGTTAAGTATTTCAATTTAGTTTAATTAATAATTTATATTAATTTTAGTAATTTTACTACTTCAACTAAAATTCGATGCACTGACCTGTGTTTTTTAGATTATTTATATAGTATTTATTAATATCTTGAATTATCTTTTATTTTTTCATTTTTTTCATTTTCATTATATTTTTAGTTGAGGGTTTAGTGACTAAAGAACATTTATTTCTTAATTGATCATTGGTGCATTGATCAGTGTTATTTTAATTAATTAATTTACTATATCTATTTAATCTTTTTAATTAGCTTTTATTTAAAATATTCAGTTTTCATTTTAATTTTAGTAATTTTCTTATGTGCTTTGATCATTAAATATTCTACTTAGATTTAATTTAGAATAATTTTTTAGTAATTTTAGTATTTCAACTCAAATTTGATGCACTGACCTGTGTATATAGTATTTATTAATATTTTAAATTAGCTTTTATTTTTATATTTTACGTTTTCATTTTATTTGAATTAATATAAATTGTTAATAATTTTACTACTCCATTGATCATTGGTCAGTGTTATTTTGGTTGATTTATTTACTATTAAAGTCTTTATTACTATTTTAAATTAGCCTTTATTTTTTATATTTTATTTTTCATTTTAATTTTTACTAATTTTCTTATGTGCTTTTGTTATTAAATATTTTTTTAGCTTTAATTTATTTGAATTTTAACAAATGTTCTACTTGGTGCATTCATTGGTTCATTTATGTTTACAGTTATAGTTTTGTTTTAATATTTTAATTTTTTAAGATTAAGTTTTTATTTATATTTATATTATATTTTAGTTCAGCTGTCATTTAATTACCACATTTCTAATAGAATTAACACATTTTTTAAATTTTAAAGTCTGGCCCAGTTTTTTAAAGACTATCAGTTGTAAATGCATACATTTTAAGAGTTCTATTGACATAATTATGGCCTTAATGATAACAAACATAAAATAAAAGCTGCAAAACTCCTGTCTATTTCATAAGGTCATAATATTTGCTAGTATTATTGCTTTCCTCATCCTCAGTACATGTCAGCGCTTGTTTGTGTGTGTTTGTGAAGGAGCGAGGTTTGCTGGAGCCCAACAGTAAGGAAGATGCCCAGCGGCTGTGGGAAATGGAGCGGCAGCGCGTGCAAGAAACTTTAAGGAGGCAGAAACAGGAAATGCTGGAGGACAACAAGTGGCTGGAGAAAGAAGAGAAGCTTCTGGTTAGTCATCAGAGCCGTGGCAGCATGCAATCCTCGCTGGGATCAGTACAATGAGCTTCAATTTAAGGAAACAATTCAAATGTGTCATCAAAAAGACTGTTAAATAAGACAAGATTAAAGATAACTTCAAGGCCAATTCGGTATTATTTACAGGCTCCTGATAATAGTATGCATGAATAATTCAGAAGAAAACAATATTAGTCTTTCTTTAATCAAAAAGTAGTGATTTCCTCCTTCACTGAAATTATGTGCTTTTGTTATTAAATATTTCTATTTAGCTTTCATTTTTAATATTAATTTTAGTACTTCAACTAAAATTTGATGCATTGATCTGTGTTTTTCAGATTATTTATATTGTTTATGAATATTTTAAATTAGCTTTTATTTTTATTGTTTAAATTTAAATTTAAATTTTAGTTTAAATATTTGTAACTTTGTTATTAAGTATTTTTGTTTAGCTTTAATTTATCTATATTTTAATAATTTTTTCAACTTCATTGATCATTGGTGAATTGATCAGTGTTATTTTTTAGTGGATTTATTTACTTTCATAGTCTTTAAGTTTTTTTATGGTTTTTTAAGGTTTTGTAACTTTGTTATTAAATATTTCTGTTTAGCTTTAATTTAAAGCAATATTAATAATTTGACTATTTCATTGATCAGTGTTATTTTAGTTGATTTATTTACTATTATAGTCTTTATTAATATTTTAAATTAGCTTTAGTTTTTATATTTTGTGTTCATTTTAATTTTAGTTTAAGGTTTTGTAACTTTGTTATTAAATATTTATGTTTAGCTTTAATTTTTAATAAATGTAAATAATTTTACTACTTCATTGATCATTGGTGCATTGATCAGTGTTATTTTAGTTTTTGTATTTACTATTATAGTCTTTATTAATTTTTTTTGAATATTTCTTTTGTTTTACATTTTCAGCTTTCTTATTTAAATTTCATTTCTTTTACAATACACTCTGAGAAAAACAGAGTACACTTAAAAAAAAAAAACTAAAGGTACACTTTTGTACCTTATTTACCCATAAAAGGTGCACGTAAGTGCCTTAAAGATCCATATTAGTAGCTAAAATGCACTTATTTGTTATTGTACCACCTCAGTTACAAGCTATTATACCTTATTGTATTGCTCTGTTTCTCTTTCAGGATCCATTTGCCAATGATGACACAAAGGCTGAAGTGGTAAAATATATGAAATATTTCAATTTAAATATGTTTGATTTTTAAAATCTTTGCCCCATCTTTGTCTTCCACTGTTATGCACTATTATTATACAACATTAACATCCTTTTCTCTCTTTTTTAGATGTCAGAAAATGAGACAAGCCCAGGTCAGTTCATTTTAACACACGATTATTTGAAATTATATAATAATGATAATTAGAAACTGTCTTCATTTACTCACCTACGCTATTAAAAGTGTATATGCTGTTATTTTTAAGTAATTGCTAAAATAATAAACTACAACTAATTTTGATTTATTTATTTTAGTTCAGTTTGGGTGCGTAACATTTAATAATATGCTTTATTTTTATTTATTCAGTTGTAATATTTAAAATATTTACTATTATTATTTTTTATGCCTTGAGGGATAAAAGCACATAAAATTATTAAAAAACATTAAAATATATATCAAAGAAAACTGAAAATATCAAAAGGTGCATTTTATGTATTTATTTATTTAATAAATAAATGAATAAAATTACATTTGTTGTTTATCCCTTAAGGCAAATTAAATAAATTAATAAATTAATACATTTTTTAAAAATGTTTTTTTTTAATAATTGTATGTGCTTTTAATATATTAATATTTTATAATATGCTTTTATTTTATTTTACATTTCATATTAAACTTAATTTATGCACCCAAACTAAACTAAGCAATAAAAAAAAAAAAAAAAAAAAAAAAAAAAAAAATTCAAACTATATCTTATTTATTTATTTTAGTTTAGGTGCATTTTTATTTTATTTTTTATTATTTTTATTTTTTTTTGCCTTCAGAGATAAACAACAAATGTAATTTGCATTGATCAGTGTTAGTATTTTAATATTATTTATGTCCTATTATAGCTTGTATTTAGCTTTTAATTTAATAATTTCGGTTTTCGTAGATTTTTTTTATAATTTTGTGCTTTTAACATTTTTATTTAAAATGAATTCTAGTCTAATCTAGTTATATTTTCTCATTAATCTATATTATTATTTTTAATTAATATATTAACATTTTATACTTTATTTTATTCAGTTACATTCTGTGGCACCTAAACTAAACTAAGCAATAAAAAAATAACTAAAACTACTTTTTATTTATTTATTTTAGTTTAATTTAGGTGCTTTTTTGTTTAATTGTATTTTTTTTTTTTTATTGTTTTGCCTTCAGAGATAAACAACAGTATTTAATATTTTCAGTTTTCGTTGATATATACATAATTTTATGTGCTTTTAACATTTTTATTAATATAAAATTTTATTTCTATTTTCTCATTAATTTATATTATTATTTTTAATGAATATATTAATATATTAACATTTTATAATATAGTTTTTTTTAACTAACATTGACGTTTTAATTAATTTCATTTTCAATTAATTTTATTTCAATTACCAAAAATGATTTTCAGTTGTTTTAGTTAACAATAACAACACTGGCGTTATTGCACCTATTCCTGAACTATTCATTTACTCTTTCCTATTTCAGTAGCCATTGTTATCGTAATGATCACAGTCATATTACATCTTCTGCTGTCTTCTAACTTTGTGTTTTGCTGTGTTTCTCTCAGCTCCTTCCCAGGCTCCTCCGGAGAAGCCCCCGCGGGTGTCCGCTCAGGTAATTGCGGTTTTAATGCGGTTAGGGACGGGCTGAAGGCCAGCAGAGACTTCTGATCTCTTTTTGAAGCCGCTCAGTAAAGGTGTCAGCCGTCCTTTGGAAGTTTCCAGACGAGCAAATGGCAGCAATCAAAGCGGGGCTTTTTACTGGGAGCTCTGTGACTAAAACCTGATGAGCTTTGGGCCTTGTGAGCTCACCTTGATAATGGCTCAGTAGAAAGAGGATGAGCGAGGGCTCATCTTTTCTGAGATTCCCTCACAACCAATCTTCAGACTTCAGCCTTGCTGAAATGAAACTGATCTCCTGTCTCAGAGCTGCTGTATGCAGTGGCTAATAGTAGCTTTGGTCAGCAGTACAAAATGACAGAAAAATGGCTTTGGGGAAAAAATAAAATACAGAGACTGCTGACGATTTTGCTGAAGAAGTTCAACATACATGGTTCAGGGTTATTATTTATTAAAAATAAAAGTAAAATACTAAAAATCTTTTTCTTTTTATGTTTTTTTATGTTCATAAATAAGTAAATACATTTTTACATACACTATTTTTAAAAAATGTATGAAATTAGACCCCATTAAATAAAAAACAGCTATTAACTATTAAAAAATAAATAAAATTGTTCTCATTAAAATGCTCCTAAAAGTTGAAATAATTTATAGAATTTTTTTTTTTTTTAATTTTCAGGGTTGTTATCATTAATTAAAATTAAAACTTAAATATTAATTGTGTTAATTGAAACACAGCTGAAATAAAATAAAATATAAATAATAGATGATAAACTTAAACTTAAAAAACAAAAATAAGCAACTAAATAAAAATAAGCAACTAAATAAAATTTAGTTTATATCTAAGTACTAAAATTACTAAAACTATTAAAAAGTTAAAGATAATAGAAATGTTTTAATTATTAACACACAAAATGACTAAAGAATTAACTAAATTTAACATTAAAACTGAAAATATAGAAATAAAAATGGCTAAAGCTCTAAAAATCTGATTGCGGACCACATTCAGTTACAGAAAATGCGTTGATCAGTGTTATTTTAGTAATATTTATGTACTATTGTACCTTTTGATTATTGCTTTAATTTTATTTGTATAATTTTTTACAACAAACTGACTAAAATTATAAAATAAAAGGTCATTCTAAATATTAACAAAAACTGATATAATTATTATATTGTATTGTATTATTTATATCAGTGTAGTATTTTAGTAATATTTATGTACTATTGTAGCTTATAATTATATTTTTTAATTATTTTTTAACAACAAACTGATTAACTAAAATTAAAATTAAAATGAAATTATAATGTAATTATTCATATCAGTCTATTTGACTAATATTTATGTACTACTGTAGTTTTTATTAAAAGCTTATATTTTTATTACTTTTTTAACAACAAACGGACTAAAATATTAACTAAAATTATAAAAATAAAAGCTTATTCTGAATATTAACAATAACTAATGAAATAATCATAATATCATTATATATATTACATTATTTGTATCATTGTAGTATTTTAGTAATATTTATGTACTACTGTTGCTTTTAATTATAGCTTTTATTTATTTTTTTTAACAACAAACTAAAATGTTAGCTAAAATTAAAATAAAAACTAAAATTATAAAAATAAAAGCTAATTCTAAATATGAACAAAAACAAATAAAATGATCGTAATATTGACATTTTTCATATTACATTATTTGTATCAGTGTAGTATTTTAGTAATATTTATGTACTACTGTAGCTTTTAATTATATCTTTTATTTTTATTACGTTTTTTAACAAACTGATTAACTAAAATTAAAATGAAAACTAAAATTGATGTACTATTGTAGCTTTTAATTTAATTAATTAATTTTTTAAAACACAACAAACTGGCTTAAATGTTAACTAAAATTAAAATGAAAAATTCTAAAAATAAAATGTAATTCTGAATATTAACAAAAACTAATAAAATAATCATATCAAAATGTTTCATATTACGTTATTTGTATCATTGTAGTATTTTAGTAATATTTATGTACTATTGAAGGTTTTAAATTTATTTTTATTTTTTAAACACAGCAAACTGACTAAAATGTTAATTAAAATGAAAATGAAAACTGAAAGTATAAAAACAAATATTCTAAATATTAACAAAAATTAATAAAATTATCATAATATCTTAATTTTTCATATTACATTATTTTAAAAAAATTGTAATAAACACAGAAATAGTTTGAATCACAATGCATGAAAGATCCTCTTTATTAGATTTCATCTAATAAAATCTATGCATGATCATTAATTGCATTGATTAGCTGTATGTATTAACCCTGACTTGTTCTGTCCGTCAATAGCCGGCGCCCACAGCAGAACTGGACCGCACAGATGACATGGTGTATCATAATGTGATGGAGATGGTGAAGGTCGTGGTGCAGCTGAAGAACGATGTCAACACCTTACCAGCCTCAGAATATGTCACTGTGGTGAAGGTAGGGGGACTTTGAACTTTGTCTTTCTTAATGCTTAGAGTTGGAGTCATGTTTCTGTGTTTGGTAAAGTCATTATTGTCTTGTTCGGCAGTCGGTAGGAATGACGTTGCGCACTCTGATCCGCAGTGTGGACGACATCCTCCCAACTCTACATGAGTCCATCAGAATGGAGGTACAGCATTGGGAAACTAAAGCTAGTGGGAATTACTGAACTATTTTGTGCATGTATTATGGAAGCTTGTTCCTATTTTTTTTCCTCTCAATTCAGAGAAATTCTCAGAATTGGGAGAAAAATATAATTGTTAGATAAAGAGCCTCAATTTAACTTTTTATTTCTTTCATTTAATTTCATTCAAGGTAAATATAT